>NC_140559.1:48921982-49164482 GCF_057381845.1 Rhamphochromis longiceps
ACTTCTCTGCAGAAACTTTAGGTCATTTATATATTTTTATGTGCTTCTATCATACCTTTGTGGTCAGGCAATTTCTGACAGTGCCTCATAAAGTCATTACCACTAAACAACAGCCCGATTCTTTCTGCATCATTCTTGGTTCATTTGACTCAGCAAATGAGTCTTACTTCAGCTCACATTGTGGAAGATAACTACTGGTACTTTTCCCAAGCATTAAAATGCTGGATGATGAATTAACAATTACAGAAAATTAGGTTTGCTTTAAGAAAAAAGCTCACTCCACTTGATAGAATTTGGCAGCCTCCCAAGTTACTTTAAGCTTGGAATTACAAATCAATGTACATTTCACAGTCTCGTTATGTTTTTCAGTGCCATCCAAATGTGAAGCAAATTGATCAACGCTAATATGTTTCAACAAAATGTACATTTATGGTTTCCTGAGACAGTATTTCCATGCCGAACTCTAAGGAAAACAATACATTCTGAATAAAAATGGCTGCTTGATTTAGCAAAATCAACTTGATCTTAATTTTTTTTTTTTTTCCACATTTAAGCTTACTTTAACGTGTATTTACAAGGGTTGTGAATTTTTCCATCTCATACAACAAGATGAGGCCATATTACACACAGAGCCAGACATTTTTAATAGGGGTGGCCAGACTGACTCATTTTGTAGTTTGGGGAGTCTCAATATATCCTTATCTAAATGCAACTTTTTTTGGGGGGGTCACTTATTATTATTTGGTTATAGATTATTGCTGTGTAGAATAACATTACGAGAACTCATACATAAGCATGACTTTGAAAATCTGTTTATAATTGTTTCACAAAGCACATACGATTTCTTACAGTTGAAGCGTGCGTTGTGTCTGCAATAAAAACTGAAAAATGGCTCTGCAAAAACAAGTTATGGTAGAAAAATTATTTAAAGTTACAGTATGTAAAAAAAAAACATGGTAGATATCAGCAGATTGCAGATGGCAGTCAACTGAGGTCTGTTTTTCATACCTATCCCAA
The DNA here is from genome assembly GCF_057381845.1 of Rhamphochromis longiceps. Classification (NCBI taxonomy): domain Eukaryota; kingdom Metazoa; phylum Chordata; class Actinopteri; order Cichliformes; family Cichlidae; genus Rhamphochromis; species Rhamphochromis longiceps. The sequence continues at coordinate 48,923,000 of NC_140559.1, forward strand.
TTCACATGCATAACCCTGTATTTACTACTCTGAAACAAGCAGTAAAACTTGCAGTCTGAAAAGCACTGGTTAGTCAGTGAAGCCCACTTCTGTCTGCTGGCAGCTATACTGAGGTGAATTGTTGAGGATATCTTGAACTTTTCTGTTGCTAAGCGATGCGGTTTTCCTTATGCTAGCCAACACTGGCTAGCATAAGGAAAACCGTGCTAGCCAACTGCTAACAGCAGCTAACACTAGCTGCTGTTAACCGGCGTTAGCAAAAACTTTTTTACTACTGATGTTTACACTGATGCGAAATAACTCACACGATGTGAGAACGTTTATCAGAGGGAAAGTGTGTTTTTTAGGAAAACTGAACTAGTTCTTATATAGCGCTTTTCTACTCTAGCTGAGGACTCAAAGCTAACCACATAAAACACTCTTGGCCACTGTATTCAAGATGGCGGGGCAACGCAAACTACATATATTTATTCACCTTGATTTTATTTGTTTAGCGCTAAATCACAAGAACAGTCACCTCAAGGCCCCTTTATAAGTAGAATTTTTTTTATATCAAATAAACTAAAAAACAAACTACTGTTTGTGCTTTTAATGTGATGTATGAATATATGAATAATGTAAGAGCATACCCTCTTGCTTTATTATTGGTGGTGTGGAGTGCCCAGATTTTAGATGCTAGTGTCAGTGGCCAACCCTTGTGAGGTTTGTTTTAAACTCTGTAACTTTCACCCTTTAAAGTTTGTGAGAGCTTTTGAGTCTAATAGCAAAACATGTTATGTAAATGAAACAATTTTTTTAGTGTTTTACCAGCTGTGAATTTTTGCAGGTACATACAATTGATAAAGAATGAATCACCTTGGCAATAAAAATGGCAGCTTGTGTCTGACAGTTTTTAATTCAGGTCACAAGAAAGCCAATATAAGTCGTTAACTACTGTACTCTATATTACCGCCAGCTATGCAGCTGGGCGTGGCATCACCCCGTTGACACGACGGACCGCGGCTTTGATGGAGCAACCTGACCTATAGCCCCGTGTCCTACACCGCTTGGCACGACCCGCTCATTAGCAGGTTCAAGGGTCCAAACCTGCCATCTGTCCCCGAGCTAAGGTTCAGAGAGGCCCCCACTGTGCCCCATTGCACTCTCGTAGCCCTCCCAGCAGAGATGCCAACTAACAGAAGGTGACATTCCAACTTTCTGACTCTCTCTCTCGCTCGACTTCAGGTAAGGTTTATTCTAAGAAAGCTTGGATCCAAGTGAGGCGTCACTCTGCCGACAATAACTACAGAAAGAGGTGGGGAGAGTATTGTGCGTTTGTTTACAATGTGAAAACGCATTGTAAGGGTTAGGGTTAGTGTGAGAGTCTCAATTCGGCTGCATCTGGCTTTGAACGCCTCACCGTGCGCTTGTGTGCATGCTCACACTCCCTGCAAACATTTGCTTATACCCACTGGCAGTCTGACGAGAACGGGCAGAAATAAACAGACTTTTTTTCCTCCCCTCTTTTTTTTTCAGAAGACTTTTTTTAAGGGGGGGGGAAAGGAGGGGTACTGATACTTGATAGAGATATGCAATGACAATGTTCACTCCTCTCCTCTAAAAGTCACACCGGTACGAAGAAGGGGAGCGGGATGGGAGGAGGAGGATCAAGACTGGTGGGAGGAAAGAGTGAGGGATGGCAGACAGTGCTGCATCTCTCATGTCAGAGCCTAAAGTCTGACTAGTGCCGACACTCACTGTCACCCAGACTGAAATTAGGATGGGCTTTGACAGCCATAAATCAGGGCCGAAGCAACTGCAACCGATTATAAATGAATTCCACCATTTAATCACTTTTAATCTCTGTTCTCTACAGGTACATTTTTTATCATCCGGTCTTAAACTGAAATGAGATCTAATGAAGGATGTCGGTGTATTTATGAGGACGCTCGTATTAAACAGAGTAGAAAAATCGAGGTCAGGGTATGTAATTCAAAATGCTCTAAAAGATCCATTTTAGACATTTTTTTTTATTCTTGGCTTTTTCTTGATGTCACTATGAGCACAGCTGCCCCGCCCACCTTTTGGCTACGAGGAGAAGCCAATCACCAGAAAGTTGGTGTAAATGAAAGGCTGGGAGAGCTAAAACAGTTTATGATAAATAAATTGTACAGTGTTTATTTATCAGATAAAATACGTTAAATATCACCGTTATTATTGGCCGGCCCGGAAACAGCGGGGGTGTCCAAATTCAGAGGCTGCTTAGGACCCGGCCTTCGCGGTCTAAATTAAGCCGGGTAGTACGTCACAGGCTCCCTCGGTGGAGTGAAGCTCTGCCGTCTGCTCCTTGCTATCTAAAATATAACCGGGCGCTGGCGTAAACTCTCGACCGTCTCACACTTCTGTTTAATCATTTTCTGTTTGACGTTTATTCAGCTGTGTGAAAACCCTGGAAGAACCCTCCCGAGGGATTAATAAAGTTAAATTTAATTTAATCTAATCTAATAACTTTAATCTCAGCCAAACCGATTTACTCACGAACAAATAAAACAGTGAAAAAGCCAAACAATAACATTTTTAAGTTATCAAAGTGACTTATACATGTTTAACCTGAGTAGCAAAAGACCGCGGGGGTTTGAAGTCGGCTCATATATCTGAAGTTTACACAGCTACATTCTCACCTGAAAATATGCTAAAAGTTTTTTTGCAACCCAGAAAGAGAAATAAGAGTGATATTAAAACTAAGTATCTGGAAACTGGAATTGGTTGGGCTGCGCTATGAATTCTGCGATATGGTTTTTCAATTTTGTTGTCCGGGTGGAAAATCGGGAGAAATTCGGGAGAATGGTGGCTCCGGGAGATTTTCTGGAGGGGCACTGAAATTCGGTATTCTCCTGGAAAAATCGGGAGGGTTGGCATGTATGGTTGTGGCAACATCACTAACCTTGTGAAACACCTCAGAGTAAATCATATCACAGAATATGACGAGCGTATTGAGGCGAACTGAAGAGGAGGACAGGGACAGGTGCTGCTAGGGCGAGACAGACCTCTCTCACGGAGTCCTTTAGTGCTGCAGGCAGGCAAGGTGTTCAAATAGGCACAACTTTCGTTTTTTTATTTCTATATGATGAACCCTGCATTATTAAGTGATAAGAACAAGTAATCTGATGTCCTGTAATCATTATCATGCTATAATTTGAGATACAATAAATAAAATAAAGTATCGGTATCGGATCAGTATCGTCGATACCACCCTGAATATTACTTGGTATCGATCGGAAAGGAAATCAGTGGTATCGCACATCACTACTATTAATCATGGAAAGATAGATTCCAAAATTAAATATAAATATATAAAATAAAAATTTGCAGCTGGTCCCCAGGTAAATAGGTGTAAGGTAAATAGCAGCACAATTTTGATTATACTGAATTCACCACCCTGATATTTGCTTTCCATGACTGCAAAGTCATAGATGCATATATGTAACAATACATAGCATAAAAATACAGCTTTTTGTTGTTGTTGTTGTTCTCTTTTTTTTTTTCCTTTTACTAAATTCAGCTGTAAGAATTTTAACTTTTATAGAGAAAGGATAAGACTTGATCTGACTTTATTGTACAGGTTTTCAGGGAAAAAAAATTTAAGTGATATTTTGGTGGCACCTGCATGTGGAGATATCACTCTACATAAACATAATATGTGTCAATAGTAGATTATTTATTTATCAGCAGTTTGTCCTATATAAGACCTCTGATTCTGATTGGATATAAGAATCATTGGTCGTGGTCATGTGACCCATCACATGTGATTTAAGGTGTCACCCTGCTGTCAGATCAAAATGTATTAATAAGGAAATTCTCCAGTTTACAGACCTGTAATTCTTTTCTATGTTAATTTTATTCTGCCCTGCACCTGCCCCCACATGTTGGTAAGGATGGATTTTTTTCTTGTTTTTAAAGTCCAGGCAATACAAGAAATTACTGATTTGACACATTCTGCCTCAAAGTCAGGCCGTCTGTTCGACACTTCCTCTCAGTCTCCTCGTTTTGTCTTGAAACCAAACATGTCTGGTTATTCTCTGTCACAGGCTAATGAACAACCAGCACAACCATTTGACTATTTTCAATCAGTTTGGGAAACAAACATGTTTTCCTCTGGTTTTAGTTTTGTCTTGTGCGTCTTTAACTTGTCTCTATATTGTACTGTACTCCACAAACGTGACTCAAGTCATTGTGTTGCTGCAGTCTTACTTCTGACCTGAACCACTAGGGGCCAGTAACAGAACATCTGATCAAGATGTGTGCAGCATTTCGACAATACAATGTCAGTATGTACCTTGACACTTCTCACAGTTGGACAGTTCAACAGAAACATGCTATTTCCAAAGTGATTTACTGAGATACACAAAGGCGCCCTGACAGCAAAGAGTGTTTTGTTCACGGGTAATAGGTATAATTCATTGTCGAATCCAGTTCATAATCTCATAATAAAAAATCATAGTGTCTACCTTAATATTTATGATAGACTGTGCTGCAGGGTGAAAACAGCCCTCCTCTCCGGTTTCTGCAGCTAGGCCTGATGATGTGAAGGGATTATTGCGGCGAGGAAGGAAGAGAAGAAATAAACCACGGCATTAATGTTGTGTTGCAAATGACTTCACCTTTGATGCCTCTCCTGTGAGCATTCAACACAGCCACCTCTCTCTCTCTCTCTCTCCTGCTTTTTCTCTGGTGACAAACTCCAGCCTATATGTGAAGTTTCTATAGCAACCCTGTTGCCAGCATGATTTCATCAGTTAATTTCCCCATAGGCTGTCTGACAAAGTGAGAAAAACAAAAAAGACTTTGGGCATCAGGTTGACTTTGCGGGGGTGAGGTCTGCTTCTCGAGTTCCACTTCTAGTCAGTGTTTAATTTGCTAAATGACTGTCACTGCTGAACTGTAACCATTGGGAACCAATCGGAGAGTGAGATAACCGTTTTCGATCAACTTAATGACCTCACATTCAGAGCGCCGAGGCACGCTGTCACCAGGTGGCACTCTTTTTTTTTTTTTTTACTTTTCAATATCACAGCAGTGAAAGCAGTCGCAGCAATGGCAGCAAGGTTGGAAAATGTGTGTTAGGACTCCTGAAGGCAGCGATGCCCCGTCCATCACCTCTTCCCAGGAAGCTCACAGACAGAATGTCTTGAACAGTCAACAGGAAAAGCCAGGTGTTTGAGTGAAGAGGACAGAGCACAACCTGCCTTGTTAATGTCTCCCTGACAGTGGGAGATGCCTAATGTGGGTGGAACACACACAGCCTCGGCTTTGATGGGCATTCGAGGGGGCCGCTCACACGGCTGGAAATCCGGCAGCTTTTAGGCTCTCACTGTGGCCCTAGAGGTCTTTGGAAATGTCAATCATGTGCCCTTGGACCCACATGCTGGGACCTGGGCTTTGCTTTTCACCGGTCCCTGCAATTCTCTTGCAATCAAAAGACCTCAGTGGCCCAGTTCATCGCGTTGGCATTACGAACTGCCTGGAAAGCCTTCTTCAAGTAATCATAATTTAGAGAATCTTGATGGCTGGTCGCCTTGATGAAGTCTCCTTCCCAGTAAAATTATAGTTAAAAAGAAACGTTAACTTTCAGGACTACTACGTGCCAATCCTTGTACTAGTAAACGTTTTGTCTGTGGGGAAATATGCAAATTGCCTTCATGCAGAGCGTGAAATAAGCAGACTGATAAACCTCATATCTTTCTGTTAATAAGATAATGCAGTCCTATGATAAACAGCTTGCCATAAAGACTGTAAACAGGTGAAAACTTTGAATATGCCTTTTAAAAATGAAATACATCTGCCAGCATTCTATAATGTTATATCATCTTTCTTTTATGCATACAAAGGCCCCACAAGCTATAGTTTTATGGGTGGCGATAGGCTGGACTTAAGTATTAAGTTGAGATTTCTTCACCTTTGTAAAGATCCAGGAAAATTCTATTCAATTTTATTTATTTATATAGCACAATCAATCACAACAACAATCGCCTCAAGGTGCTTTATAGTGTAAGGTAGACCCTATAATAATACATACAGAGAAAAGCCCAACGATCACACGACCACCTATGAGCAAGCACTTTGGCGACAGTGGGAAGGAAAAACTCCCTTTTAACAGGAAGAAACCTCCGACAGAACCAGGCTCAGGGCTGTGCTACGACACAGTTGGGGTGAGAAAACAAAAGCAAGTGCCCCCATAGAGGTGTCCCTTATTTCTAGTGTTCATGCTAAGCTAAGCTAAATGGATATTTCACACTTAAAATAATTTTTTACACATATAAGCTGATTGATACAGCTGTCTTACCTTTCAATGAGAAGATACAGCAACGTGACCGTTAGCTTACACTGGAAATAGGAGGAAACATTGATTTCTGCCAGCACTCTCTCACTCTCATTCATTTTATATTAGTTTTATTTCATTCTTAAAAGCTAGAAATTGTTCATTTATGGGGCCTATATGCTGGACTACTTCTGGACCACGAACAGAAACTTTCTGACTGTTATTATTCATGACTTTATGACTCTAGATAAATAAAACCTAATAGTGAGAGGTAAACTGTGATTTCCAGTTGTCATCTTGCATCATTACACTGTTAGGCTGCTAGCCTCCATGCTAACATAAGCTAACTCTTTTCTTTATGCTACTATAAGCTAGCTCTTTACTCTTTAGGTGACTAAAGGAAATCACTGATTAAATATTGCATCTACATAGTTTTAGGCCTGTTGAAAGAAATATCTTTGGGATGTTATATTCTTTGAGATGATGATTATTTATCTTTTCAGAGGAGAATTGTCAGACTGGTTTGGGCTGATAGCAAGGCAAGGGAAACGCAAATAACTACTTGTTACAACCAAAGTATGCAAAACAGAATCTCAGAATGCACAACGCTTTGAAGCAGATGGTCTCCAGCAGCAGAAAACCACACTGCATGCCACTCCTATCAGCAAATAAGAGAAAACTGACGCTACAATTCAAACAGACACGCTAAAACTGGATAGTAGAAGATTGTAAAAATGTTGGCTGCTGCAACAACTGGAAAACGACATGATTTAGAAATAAAATCATGGATCTATCCTGCCTTGTATCAGCACTTCAGGCTGCTGCTGGCTGGTGGTTTTGCTTGGCACACTCCCGATCTCAATCAAACCCAGCGCCTTTGGGATGTGGTGCAACAGGAGATTCACATCATGGATGCTGACAAATCTGCAGCAACTGTGTGATGCTATCACATCAATATGGACCAAAATGTCTGAGGATTGTTTCCTCAGATTGCACCTTGTTAAATCTGAGCAACAAAGGGTTAAGGCTGCTCTAAAGGAAAAAGGTACTAGCAGCGTGTACGTTATAAAGTGTCTGGCGAGTGCATGCAATAAAATGATCACAGAGATTGTCCACATGCAGCAGAGGAATTAGAAATCCAACAAGCTGATTATAGTGAAGTTCTGACATTGAAACAAATGGTTAATGTTTAGCAACACACAGAAATCCTGCCTTAAATGGCATCATTCTTAAAAGTGTCCTTGCATATGCAACCATCCTCAGGTTGAAATGTCCCTCACCGATAATAGCATATTGCATTTGAAACCACCTTGGAAATTATTACAAGAGTATTAAGGTACTGGTAAAAAAGAAACCTCATACACCCACATGCATTTTAAAAGAAAATGCTTTTAAAGCCTCTGTCATAAACTAAACTTACAAACATTTTGATACTTGAGAAAAGTGGCTGCCAGGTTGAAATGCACCAGTAATCCAAATCCAAATGCAGACCAATATTTGTTGCGTTATTGATTTTGCCCTGCTCTTTATTTTTTTATGAGCTTTCCAATTTTCCTGTAAGTTGACAAGAAGAAACATTTATTTGGTTGTGTATAATCACCGAAGCGGCTATTTGTTTCCCCACATATAACCCAAAGTAATCTGATTTATTACAGCTCAATCATTTTATCTATGGCTGGAAACATCAGTCTGGCTCTTGTCACAGCAGATACGACCTAATAAGTTCAGGTAAGAGCAGCCAGACGCTCAGGTAGATATTGATTTGCAGTTCTAATAAACAGCTAAATGTTTGCCTAAAAGTTACTGCTTGGCACACTGAAAGCTGGAAATACAAGTATCCAATATTAGAAATGGCATTTTTTAAAAGAATTGAATGTTTAACCAGGGGCATGTTCTGTAAGTAATAAAAAATGTTTTTCAGGTCCTGCCTGAGGAATCTGGAAATGAAACGTGAACATTTAGCTGGCATTAACAAAGTTTGTTTTTCAGAAGTTTGTTTCATTAGAGACTTTCTTTTCCTTTCTCTAAGCACAATCAATTATACTGAGATCCACCTTTTTAGAGCAGCTAACTTTTTAACAAAAGAAAAGTGAGGAGGAAACTTTAGCAGTCATGCTGTCCATCTGCTTTTTTTTTTTACCTTTATTTGGGCAAAGATAATTTTTGCCTGTGAGCTGCTGCTGCTGTTTTGTCCTTGAGAAACAGCTGCCAAGGTGCCAAATTACTTCCTGATGAAAAGTTAGTGATGTTGATTCCTCCTTATATACACTAACGTCATTTTATCTTTAAAAATGGATCAAATGTGAAAGAGACTGTGAAGTAAAACTATGCTGCTTTTGAAAGATTCAGCACTGAGGTTGCAGGTTGATATATTTATGCTGTGTACGTCCAGCTGTTTATTAATGTAAGAACGGCCCTTTATAATGCACTAGCTGCTGTCAGAAGCACCAATTAGTAAGAGCTGTACCTCAGAAAGAGGTTAAGCTTGCCATTCATCTTCTGGACTGTTCTCAGTAGGAGCTGTTTCTAGAGTCCAATAAAAGTCTGCTGTATTTCGAGGTATCTGCCTCCACTATTCAAAGTCCCCTGACTCCTTTGCCTGCGAAAGGGCCTAAATATAATCATATCGAGCCGTGACAGCACTCCAAACCGAGCAGAACAGACTAGACTAAAATGGCATCAATAATATTTCAGACAAAAAAAGAGGTGGTGGGGTAGGAAGCAGAAAAGCTCCTTAAACTTTTTAACATAAAAATCCACCACAATTCAATCGTCTCATCCAGATGGGTCGGTCACGCCAGGTGAAAGCTCTGACATTGTCAGCGGCTCATCAGAAGAGAACCTGCGCCCGCGTGCTTTCACCCGTGCGGCCTTGACACGCTGTCATCTCCGTCTTTTCGAATGCGGATGGACCTGCCACTCAGCGCGCCCCGCCGCACGTCAATCACTCATTTCAGCCACACATTAATGACCCTCATTATGGAGCGCGACCATATGGCACGGCGCTCTTTGTGTCTGTGGGAGCGCATTTGCCTAACGCAGCCACGCGTCTGCTCCGCCGTTCCTGAAAACAGATTGCGCCGGGGGATGAGGCCAAGCTCTTGGTCACCTCCCTTAGAATCTCATTGCTGTGTTTACGCTGACAGAGGAAATGTGGCCGTGGAATGGTGGGGGCAACCGTAATGGAGTCTTTGCATCTGCTCCAGAATGTCATCCAAGATGTCCCCTTCTGTCCAGCAACAGCAGGAGAGCGAGGAGCGTGTGTGCATGTGTGAGAGGCTGAAGAAGACCCACTAGAAGCTTCTGAACGATACCGAGGGTGCAAGTCCATGTGAAGTTGTCACCCGTTGAATATTAAAAGTGTCCGTCTTCATGAATGTCATCAGACCTAGATGACATTCATGAAGATGGTTGGTTCTGTCGGGAGATAACAGATCAAATTTACACTGCACAGATAGTGATTTGGAGACGGGTCAGCACAGAGACCTGTGTATCTTTTGGGTATAGCCGCAGTTACCAAGTCTAGCTGCTTTGCAGCTCGCTGTCAATTTCCACTCTAAGAGATCATGGAACATAAAAATAAAGCTTTTGCTGGGAAATAACACAAATAAGTGGTTGTACAACAAACTGCCAGATATCTCCACGGCAGCCCTAATTAAGGGATTGGACATATGGCTCCAAAAACATGGCTCTTTGCATTCTTGCAGGAGAGTGCAACGAGCAGATCAATACCACTCTCATGCCTGTGCGATTAGTATGAAGCAACAGCTGGAGGGTGATAGCTAGGTTATAGCAAAAGTTTAAAAGAAAAATGTGTCTGCACGTACCTGTGAGGCTCAGTAATTAACAGGATGTGTGTCCTTTGTGGTTTTCAGGGTGTCACATAGTTTGCAGAGTCTCGACTGGTTGCTTACGAACCAAATGTGACAAAAGTTGAGGAAGTCACTGCAGCCGACAGCCTTTAAGCCAAGCTCCACTAATTGTCTCCAGTGGGCTCCAGTTCAGCACCTACTACAGAAACACCGCGTGGCATCAGTCTACTCGTCTAATTCAAGAAACCAATTCGACATAAAATATCAAACCGTTCCCTCAAAGCCTAAAAAGACTTTGGATTTTGACCATCACAGCAAGATTGGCATTGCAATTCAGACAGTAAAGGCTAAATGATGGCAGGCTTATTCTGAATTTAACCGGTCGTTGCAGATCGCTGACTCTCCCTGAGCCTGGTTCTTTTTAAACGGGAGGTTTTCCTTCCCACCGTTGCCAAGTGGGTTCATTTAATTGCTTTAGTTGTATTGTTGTAGGGTCTTCAGCAGAGATGGGCAGTAACGCGTTACTTGTAACGCGTTACTGTAACCTGATTAATCTGATTACTTTTTCAAGTAACGAGTAAAGTAAGGGATTACTATTGCAAAAACGGTAATTAGATTACCGTTACTTTCCCGTAGGAACGCTGCGTTACTGTGTTACTAAAACCGTGATTTTTTGCAAGAATGTCTCACGTGCCACGTTAGTGACAACAGCTGTGTGCAGATCAACAATGGATCACATATCGATTGTGGGAGAGAGTATGAGCGTGCAGCGTTTAAAGCGTGGAAGTACTGACCTTACTTTGAGTTTGATTCCATAAAAAGTGACAAAAACATTAGCGTCCATCGTGCGTGGGAAGAAAACTTCTTTTTACAGCGAAAAAAACCCCTAAACTTCCAAGCAAGCACAGAGTGCGCAACGACGTAATGGGAAATTCACAGAGAAACTCGCGGATCCTTCAACTGACCGCGGCACACCTGCACCAGGATAAACCTCCGCCTACCTCAGTCCTGCTTTACAGGTGAAAATAGAGCAACAGGACCGCTGAGTCTTTGACTTTATTTATTTTCTGCTGTGTTTTACTTGCATCTATTTGAAAGAGTGAGTGTAAACACAAAAAATATTTTATTTTATGTGCTGGAATGTGCAGAAAATAGGTTTAAATGTTAAACTAATTTATTCCAGTCAGAGAATGTTGCATATAATTAAATTTTTGCTTGAGGCATAAAGTTAAAAGATTAAAACTAATAAAACAAGTTAAAAAAAGAGACTTTTCCATTTGATTACATTTTGTATGATGGATTATGCAGAAAAAGTCGAATTGGGCTGAGAGATCTATCGCTTTATCACCTCTTCAGGTTGTAAATCGTTTTTTTAAAAAGTAACTAAGTAACTGAGTAATCAGTAAAGTAACGGGATTACTTTTGGGGGAAGTAATCAGTAATTAGTTACTGATTACTTTTTTCAAGTAACTTGACCAACACTGGTCTTCAGCGCTTAAATAAAACTGAAGTGAAAATAAAAAATGAGCTAAACTTGAACGCCTATTTTTTATCCATTGATATCTTATGTCAGTCTATTGCGAATAAAGATGGAGTACCCACCATGTTTTTGCTACCACTGAATCTAAAAGCAATGATAACTTCTGAGGACTGTAATTCAAAAGGTCAGAGAGGGAACGAGGCCCTGGCAGCTCCTCGGGGCTTTGGGAAATCTAGCCTATGAAGAGATGCTTTTTAGATCTTTTCAACTGAAAAGCAAAGAAGTCTTTTAAAGTAGTAAGAAGTACTGATCTACTGGGTTAATGGTAGTAACTTTCAAAAGTGGGGAGAAAGTGAGGTTCAGATCCTTTGCAAAACTCAAATACAGCCTTGGCTTGTCAATAATGAAGCACACGCAGGAGAAAGAGTGGTCGGGGACCTTGAGTATACCTCGGTCTCTGTGTGTGTGTGTGTGTGTGTGTGTACAGACAGTTTCAGAAAGAGAAAATCCACAGCTCACACACTGCGAGGCTCCACTTTTACCTATTTATTGCACCAGGAGAAATGTGATGTTTGGAGCACACCTGCTCTTCCTGAGAGGAAACCGTTTTCCCTGAGGTTGTGAGGGCCTCCCGGAGGCGTGTCTACTTACGGCTCCAGCTGGTTCCCCGGATGGCACACCTGCTTCTCGTCACCAACCGCTCACCTGCAATATATGAGGAGCGGCTCATCTGCCTACTTTCTCATTTCAAGGTTGGCCTTTCTTCCTTTGCATTTAGTTGCTGGTATTTACCTCCAGCTCTGTTTTTCTTCTGAGCCACCAGTCAGTCATAAGCCAGCTTCACCTCTGGAAACTCACTGGCCGTTCTTTTCACACCACTTTAACGTTGGCCTGCTCTTCTCAGATCGGTCGATGCCTTCGAGTCCTATCTTTAAGTTGATTAAAATTCCTGAACAGAGAATTGGCTGTATGCATTCTGCACTTTCGGGTCTGCCAGTTCTTACTGAAATCATGACCTTTGGTTTCATATTCTGCTTTTTCTTTTCATCCTGTCTAATGCAGCTTTAAGTGACATGGCATTGAAAGTACCATATAGAGTATCTGATCTGTATTTCTGTACAATGAGAGCGATTATGAGGAACACCATTTCTTGGTTTTGATAATAACTGCAGGCAGGGGAGAAAAAAAATGATTTCCTGGTAATGTTTTGCTTTTTCGGTGAATTTCTACTTCCTTGAACAATCTTGATGTAAAATGGAAAGATGTCTAACGAAGCAGGATTCAGGCCCATTGTGGCCTCACATAATGACTCATTGGTAAGGCCGCTCGCTCTCAAGGAGCTTTTGCTTTGCCATACCTATTTTTCCTCTCTGTCTCGTAATGACCCCTATTTGTCTCCTCATATCCATCTAATGCTGCTTTCTCATGGTGATTTGTGCAAACTGTTGCTCGTTTTTCACTCAAATGTTTAAAAAAGCAAAAAAAAAAAGTACTTCCTTTGACTGTGCGCTACGATCGTGGTTATTTTAAATAGTTATTTTTCTGAGAAAGACCAGTTGGACAGTTCCAATTCCCTGTCTATTAATAATGAGGCTCTTATTCACCCGTCTTTAAAGACATTTTTAAAATAAAGGAAATATGAGAAATTAACATCCCCCCCACCACCACCACCACCCCCGTCACATCAGACAGAGCTTATCTGAACCACCTAATGAGAAGTTGGGTTACGATTACTGTTGACTTGCACCTCGTGATGCCACCGGGGTGTTTATTTATAGAAACACAGAGCGAATGTTACACATTTCTCTCCTCTCTGTCTCTCTTCACTTGGTCCTATCCTCAGAGACAACTTCGTGCAGAGGAGCATCGCCTCCTCTTCTCCGCTGTCAATGTATTCCAGTGATGTGGGATGCCAAGTGGGCTGGAGCACAGCAATCAAAGCTGGTAGAAACACAAACAGCCAGCTGCAAAGCCGGGACCAAACAAACACACCCCGCTTTTGCAAACCTCTCTTTCCCTCTAAGCCGAGAGCCATTGTGCACGGTTTCAGGTGATCCGTTTGACAAGCTAAGTGGTTTGATTAACTGTCTAACTAGAGAGGTTAAGATAAGAACATGCACAGGTTGCAGCAGTCAGCGAATGGCTCTAAAAATGTGGTCTGGGTTGATAACGAATAACAGGACTCCGAAAAGCAATTATTGGGGATAATTTGAGGAAAAAGTAGTTAGTTGCTATTGCTGCTTTGCTTCAGTTTTTTCCTGCACCGAGTAGAAAAAAGTCTTATGCTTGCAAATAATCATCACACCAGAATTAGAGATTTGAGATCTTCTTCAGAGGCTTCAGTTGAACTTCTTACTGTCCCATAAGGCGGTGAGGGGATTTTCTGTCTTTCTCTCTCGCTCTCTGCTGCAATCCACCGTACACAAAAACATGAAACATAAACACGATGACGAGACGCAAAGAAAATTGAAGACGTTGTTTTGACAATGCTTTATTTCACCCCAAGAAAGCATGAAAGGCGATACCATCAAAATCCATCACAATCAGGTGGCAGAGCGAGCGTTTACTGCTTCGCACTGCTGATGCTGTCGGATCGAAAACCTTTTCTTTACTCCTGCTCCTCGAAAGCTGAAAAAGAAACTGAAAACACACATCAGTTAATTTTCTTTTTTACCTACAGGCATATACGAAACCTCTATAAATAAATCAGTCACTCAAGCGTGAGGCGTCAAGAACAAAAACATTAAGCTTGTCACTCCGGTTGATGCTGGGATTTGGGGGCAACGGAGCTGAAGTCGGTCACTTGAGCGTCTTTTTCTTGGGCCTCTTGTTTCTTTGCATCCTTCAGGTGCTTTGCGACAACTCGGGGCGACGAAGAGAGAAGTCATGCTGAATCCCAAAAAGTACACGCTTGCCCAGAGTTGCTGACTTGTGGGCTCTGCAGAAGGGTTAGAGCAGGCTTTTGCCAAAATTCATCTAGTCTGCAGAGTCTCTCAAGTGAATATTTGGTGTGGTGTCTGTGTGGACTTCCACTGAGTCTGCTAGTCTGTACTAGTGAGATTTCTCACAGTTCACTGCTCTGCTGATATGATCATAAAAGACACCAGGTGATAAAGACTTGCTCTTGTCTTTGAAATAAGGTCTGGAACAAGGTCTTCAATCCTTGCTGACAATGGCAGGGAGCTCATCTGGTCGTGAACTCTCTAGATGACAATCAAAATGTCTGGAAGTTGCTGCTAATTCATTTTGACAGCTCTGTATTACAATTTCATTCAAATGCTTTCTCTTGAAAGCAAAAGCCCAGACAAGGGAGAAATCCTTTGAGTATAACCTCTTGAAGATTTGATTATGACCAGAGAGATTATGAGAGAGAAACAGCAGTGAATCCTGAATAGGAATTCATGGAGAAGTCTGTACCGCCAAACATGATTTGTCCATGCCTTCAACAGCCAGTCAGCAGCTCAAATGGATAACAATTTTGTTTTTGCACTGATGCTGCTGATAATCACTGTTTTAATTATTCGTTGGCAGGAATATCGTATCCTAAACTGAAAGCCAACACACAAAAACATGCATAAACATGCTAATTTATTCCTGATATTATCACAATTAAACAGCAGATTCAACATGGGACCCTCCTGTCACTGGACAGTTGACTAAACAACAACAGCTGGTTACACGCTAGCTAATGTTAGGCTTGAGTGTCCCAATAATCACACTTTCCCTCTGCTCAACAGTTTGATTCCAATCTCACATCCCATGAGAGGTTATTCGCTAAGTATCGGAGTCGAACAAAAGTACATTCACTTTAAAGACAGTTTCACAGCGGCTAACAGATACTAACCGTAACTAACAGCAGCTAACAGAGGCTAACAGATACTAACTGTGGCTCAGCAGCTAACAGAGGCTAACAGATACTAACAGCGGCTAACAGAGACTAACAGCAGCTAACAGCAGCTAACAGATGCTAATAAAGGCTAAGAGTAGCACTTACCACCATTTCTGTGTATCATTAACAACTCAACTCAGCTAAACATCTTAAGCTAAACAATTTGCATCTGGTCCAAACAGTGGTAGAAACATGCTAGCCAGCCACACTTGTTATGGGGTACACTATAAATTTAATCATTTGATCTCTGTTGCTGGACTAAAACCTGTTTGTGAACTGGAATGGGGAGGGGTAATAAAGACAGCCGACTACACTCCGCAATCTACTGACATCTAATGGTGAAACACTGTAACTTTAAACTGCTGGTTTAAAAGAGTGAATAAACTTAGGGGCCTTGTATAAACTACATGAGTTTTATTTTGACCTGTGAGTCATGGAAAGTGACTCATCCAAGAACAAAATTATGCAACTGGAAATTAGCATACGAGGTCTGCTCTTTATAAAATCAAACTAACGGCCCTCTTCGCAGTCATTTAGGGCCTGGGTTTTGTTATCCTGAAGATACAGAGATAGCGGCCAGATGATAAGGCTTGTTTCTAGAAGGATTTGTAATGGGTTTGTTTACCCACATCAACTAAGCAGCCCTGCAAATTTTAGACTTTGTAAGATCATAGTCTACTGGGCTCAGCCAGCATGTCTGAAGTTTGGACTTTACAATTCAGTGATAGAATAACCACGGCTCAGAAATCCCGAAGAGCACATAGCAGCAAGTCAAAACGTGCTCTGAGTCAAGCTGTTAAGCTCCCGCTGATCGATCGGCCTTTCCTTTTACTGGCGCTGTACACTGTCAGACCTACAGATACAGACCTACATGCAAGCACGCACATGCTAAAATGATGCAGCAAAATATGGAAGTTTACTAAGACCATACATTAGGATATTTCCACCGTATTTACTTTTTTCCTCTCTGCATTCTGCGTGCATCACATAATTTATTCCCTGTTTACAGGACAAGAAATGAGTTAGCTATAAGGGCACGGAGTTACTGTTTCAAAAAAAAAGGAGTGAAAAATGCAGATGAAAGTACAGAGCGATAATTTCAGTTCAGCAAACTACACTTGAATGTTTTGATCTTTTTCTATTAAGATATTAGAGCTGCCTTCTTTCAGATGTTGCCTTTAGTGATCTCAATAAGAAAGCCGGGATTATTTGTACTGCTGCTGCAGCATTTTGAAGGTCAGCCATTTTGCACGTCCTTACTGTTTTTTTTCCTGATGCAGCAAAGTATAGTGATGGTAAACATATGTATCTCTTTCCTTTTTAGCCGACTGCGCTTATCAGTGGGAGTGCAGCGTGCTGATACTGTTAGTTTCCAAGCTGTGGCACCCCCATTCGGATCTGCCTTTAAACAGTTGGCCCTCTGTCTTGCATACTTTGTATTCCAATGACGGTAAGGTCAAACCTCATTTGATGTAAGAGGGGTGAGAAAATGTGTTGGAGGAAAAGAAACCTTTTGCCTGTGGAAACATTTCGGTGCTGCCACAAGCCTCGGCAACAGGCCGTCTCTGGAAACAGACTCGAGACCAAAGGGACGGCTGGGTGGCTCTTCAAGTGCGCCCCTGAATTGCCCCATCAAAATAAAGACCTGGGTGAGTCATCCTGTGCTCAGTCAAGCTTTGCTGATCAGTATGCACCCACAGGCAGATGTGTGTGGTGCATTAATAGGTTCTTTCCCTGCTTTCTTCATAACTAACCCTGCTCTGAATAGCAATCCAGTTTAAATTTGTATTTTATTGTAATGTTTCAAATGCTACCTGTGATGTCAGCACCAACAAGAACTGCTCTGTGCTAAAATAAACACAGACCACAACCCCGACTAACTACTTTCTTCCTTACTACAGATATTCATGCTTCCATAGTCATCTACAGTTCGATAACAGTGCCGTAGCTACTGAATCAAGCATCTGCTCGTGCTCCCAGAACAAGCCCGGGTGTAGCTGCTGGGTCATAAAACCCTGTCAAAGTGAATAATGAGGCGGTCTCCCGGGCTGAGTCTGTGCCAGACCAGGTAGGTGACGTGCTGAGGGCAAAGCATGCTGGGAGCCGCGTGGTTCTGCCGACAGCCCGGGCAGCACTTTGTCATCTGCTGAAGTTGGCTTGTGTGCACACTGAAGGGTTCGGGCTGTCAGCGAATCGGGGGAAGCCGAAACCCTTCGTGATGTCGGATAAACACTGGGAGTGGCGGGGTAGCATGCCCGGCCGCAAAACAGATTGGAAAGCGCTAGGAGGCATTAGGAGGAGAGGAGGGGGGACAGAAGGGCACGAGAGAGTCTGGGCCGTGAACTCTCCTTCGGTTTTGCTTTCCCCTCTGTTTTTTTTACTCCCCCTTCCTTTCCTCCAGCAACCTTGTTGGAAGAAAAAAAAAAAAAACGAGTATCTTCACCAGCCCATTAGACAGTGAGGTTTTGAAGTGGCGAGAGGCAGTGAGAGCCTGCTCGTTATTTCGCCTCTATTGTCAACGAGAGCACTGCTGCCTTTTCAAGCAAGCGTATCGCTTTTCAGACAAGGTTACAAACAAAGTCACGACCGCTGTTGAGACTTCAAGGCAGTCTTTAATGGACAAGAAAACATAATAAAACAAACCGAACCTGATGACAGGGGAGGAATCTGGGTTCGAGAACAGAGAGAAATATGTCAAAAAAAATATTAATTCTCAAAATACTACTCGCATCTACAAGCATGCCTTATTGAAAGGACACGAGTGATCTGTACTACGGCCTGACAAAAACATGATTAAGTTATTTTATCATGTGTTCTGGCCTGCATCTCAGTAACAATTTGCTGTGGGCGCAGCATACAAAAAGTCCAGCATGCATTACTGATGTCACAGGGTTTTGCAATCAGATTTGTTTTGGCTCATCCAACAGCCAAACCCTCCAACTTTTATGGACCCCGCAGGCTACAGAAACTCCACACAGCAAGTTAATCAATCATGAGTTTTGTTGCGGAGTCCTGGTTCAGTTCAACAAACACTCCTCACCCCCCATATCTCACATTACCCCCCGATTGTAAAAAGTAAAATAGATGAAGACAATCTAACCTGGACGGATATAAAATATGCTTACATTGTTTACCACAAAGCTATTTTGACAGACATAGTGAACATGTGAAAAAAAAAATGACACAGGGAAAGTACAGCCTCACTGTTTCCATAGGAATTAAGAGGGAATGCAGCAGGTAGGTGCTTATAATCAAATGTCCTTAATTAACTGATCATCAGCGAGCGTGAGCACCTTTATAAAAGCAGAGGGTTTGTCAGTTTCCTGGTCTGGAGCATTCACCTGTGCACTGCAAAAACTCCCAGGAGGTACAGCTCAGACTCAGACCTCAGTTAGCATGTTGAACGTTAACGTTCATGATGTACAATTAGAAAGATGAAAGTATGGCTTGTTTGGAAGAGCTGCCAGGAGAAAGCTTCTTCTTTCTAAAAATGGTTGGGACCAAAGTGGAGTTTTGGTATAATGAGCAGCACCGTGTTTGGTGAAAACCAAAACATATCACCAAAAACACCTTGTGCCAGCTATGGAGCACGGTGGTGGAGAGGTGATGATTTGGTCTTGTTTTCCAGCCACAGGACCTGCGCACCTCAAAGTCAAACTCCTCCATATCAAATTCAAATTCAAATTTTATTTGTCACGTACACAGTCATACACAGTACGATATGTAGTGAAATGCTTGGACAACTGCTCGTGACCTAAAGAAAACAAAAAAGGAAAGGCTATGAATAAGATAGGAAATAAATATGAAAAATTAAAAAGGGTAAATTTAACTAGGAAGGAATAAAATATAAATTAAGGTTAAAAATGAAATAACTGTACAACACAAATTAGAATGAAGGGTAAATTTAACTGGGAAGAATAAGATAAAGATAAATATATAAATTAAAGTTGAAAATAAAATAACTGTACAACAAAATACACAATACACAATATAGAACTATATAAGAATGTATGAAGAAATCTAAATATAAATAAATATATACACAATAACAGCAGCTGTACAAGTATTAACCGGAAATGAAGAATATAGTGACCAGTGTTGTGCAAAACCAAAGTCCAGAAAGTCCAGTGTGTGTGTAAGAACCATATGTGTGGGTCAGTACTGTGTGGTGGTGTGATTGAGAGACCGTATCGCCTGCGGGAAGAAGCTCCTCCTCAGTCTCTCTGTGTTGGTCTTCAGGGAGCCGAATCGCTTTCCTGACCTCAACAGAGAGAACAGTCTGTTGTTGGGATGGCTGAGGTCCTTCACGATCTTCCTGGCCTTGGTCCAGCACCGCCTGCTGTAGATTGAGTGCAGGTCAGGGAGCTCGGAGCGGATGGTGCGCTCAGCTGACCGCACAACCCTCTGTAGAGCTCGTCTGTCCTGCATGGTGCTGTTCCCGAACCAGGTTAAGATGTTTCCCGCCAGGATGCTCTCTATGGTGCACGAGTAAAAGTTCCTGAGCACCTTGGAGGGCAGTTGGAAGTCTCTCAAGCGTCTGAGGTGGTAGAGACGCTGTCGGGCCTTTTTCACCACGGTGTTGATGTGACAGGACCATGACAGGTCCTGCGTGATGTGAACTCCGAGGTATTTGAAGCTGTCCACTCTCTCCACTGGGCACTCGTTGATGACGGGGGTCTGGTAGTTCCTCTCCTGCTTAGTGCTGAAGTCCACTATCAGCTCCTTTGTCTTACTGACGTTTAGAAGGAGGTTGTTCCTCTGGCACCAGTTCTCCAGATTCCTAATCTCCTTCAGGTAGGCCGTCTCGTTGTTATCAGAGATCAGGCCCACCACGACGGTGTCGTCAGCAAACTTGATGATGGTGGTGGAGCTGGTAGTGGCCACACAGTCATATGTGTACAAAGAGTACAGCAGGGGGCTCAGAACACACCCCTGGGGGGCTCCAGTGCTGAGAGTGGTGGAGGCTGAGACATGTCCGCCCATCCTTACTGCCTGTGGTCTGCCAGTTAGGAAGTTGGAGATCCACTGACACATAGATGAGCTGAGTCCCAGATGCTCCAGCTTGGTGGTGAGTGTGGAGGGAATTATGGTGTTAAATGCAGAGCTGTAGTCTATGAAGAGCATTTTAACATAATTCCCCCTTCTAGTGTCCAAGTGAGTGAGTGATGTGTGGAGGAGATGAGAGATGGCATCGTCTGTGGAACGATTTGGACGGTAAGCGAACTGTAGTGGGTCCAGTGTGTCTGGTAGTGAAGAAATGATGAAGTCTCTGACCAGGCGTTCAAAGCACTTCATCACTACTGAGGTGAGGGCTACAGGGCGATAGTCATTGAGAGAAGCAGGGTGGGGTTTCTTCGGGACAGGAACAATGATGGACTCTTTGAAGCATGTGGGGATCACCGACTGAGATAAAGAGATGTTGAATATCTCAGTGAACACAGGAGCTAGCTGGTATGCGCAGTCTCTTAGGATACGACCTGGGATGCCGTCTGGTCCTGCTGCTTTCCTGGTGTTCACTCTCTTGAAGGCTCTCCTTACTTCATGCTCGGAGATGACGAGCACGTTTCCGGTGCTGGCAGTATCTTCCTGTCTGCAGCCGTTAGCGCCGCTAACACTAGCATTGTTGGAGACCTTAGCTGCAGCCTCGAAGCGAGCATAGAAAGTGTTCAGCTCGTCTGCCAGAGTCACGGCCGCGTTCGTCATACCGGTTGTTGGTGCTTTATAGTCCGTTATTGTCCTTAGTCCCCGCCACAGGCTCCTAGAGTCACTCTGTTGGAGTTGTGACTCTAGTTTCCTCCCGTAGCGCTGCTTCGCCTCTTTCACCGCCCTCCGCACGTTATATGACGCGGCTTTGTACGGGTCCATGTCCCCCGTCATGAGTCCCGTGTTGTAGGCAGCGGTGCGGGATCTCAGAGCGTCGCGGATGGTTTTATCCACCCACGGCTTCTGGTTGGGAAACGTTGTGATAGTCTTTGTCTCCACGGTATCATCCGCTAGTTTCCCGATGAATCCCACAACCGCTTCCGTAAACACGTTGACGTCATCGTCGGAGCTGTTTCTGAACATGCCCCAGTCTGCGTCATCGAGTGCGTCCTGTAACGCGGCCACCGATTGATCCGTCCAGCGCGCGACCTTCCTCTGAACCGGAACTTCCTGTTTCAGCCTTTGTTTGTATTTTGGCATGAGGAAGATGGCGGCGTGATCAGATTTGCCAAACGGGGGGCGGGATTGTGCCTTGTAGCCGTCCTTGACCGTAGTGTAGCAGTGGTCCAGTGTCCTTTCACCCCTGGTGGGGCAGGTGATGTGTTGATAAAAGTTCGGCACTGCGCGTTTGAGGTTGGCGCTATTAAAGTCCCCCGTCACAATAAGCGCAGCGTCCCGGTGTTGTGTCTGGTGCTGTGTGAGTGCCTCATGCAGCTCGCATAAGGCGGTGACCGTGTCCGCTTGTGGTGGAATATAAACGGCACTTACAATGACCGATGTAAATTCCCGAGGTAGATAAAAAGGACGACACATGATGGACAGTAGTTCCAGATTTGGTGTGCAGGAGCGTGTGAGAGGAACAACGTTCGCACTGTTGCACCAGTTGTTGTTCACCATTAAACACACGCCGCCTCCCCTTGACTTCCCCGAGTCCCGTGTCCTGTCCATGCGGTGAACCGAGAAGAACTCGGCCGGCTGGATGGCGTGGTCCGGCACCGCTGGGTTCAGCCATGTCTCGGTGAAGCAGAGGAGATTGCAGTCCCGAATGTCTCTCTGGAACTTTATCCTGGCCCTGAGGTCGTCAAGCTTGTTCTCCAGTGACTGGACGTTGGCGAGCAGGATGCTAGGCAGAGGTGTGCGGTGTGCACGAGCTCTCAGCCTGTTCCTGACGCCGGCTCGCTTCCCTCTAGGCCGCCGCCGCTTCCCTTTGTTCTCCCTCGAGATCTCACTCGGCCAGCTCGGATCCGGAGTTAAAAACTTCGAATTGTGAGTACATTGTATACCAATAGAAACAAGAGTGTCACTGTCATACCTAATGTACCCAATGGTGATGATTTTGCCGATTTAGAAACGCTGAAAACTAACTTAAAAAACAAAGACAAAGAAAAAGTGGTCGGAGCAGTCGTGACGGCAGCCGACCTCACCGGCGCCATCGTAAAGATATATACCAAAGTATTCTGAAGTCAGATGTGAGGACATCTTTCTGACACCTAAACCTTTGCTGAAATTGAATCATGCAACAGGACAATAATCTCATGCACAGCAACATAATGACTGAAAAAGGGAAAGAAAAATCAAAGTGTTGCAATGATCCAGTCAAAGTCTAGACTCCACCTGAAACTGAAAACACCGTGGCATTACCTTAAGAGAGCTACACATGAACAGATGGCCAAAAACCTCAATAAACTGTAGCAATGTTCATCGACAACAAAGAGACTGACAAAGTCACATAGAAAACTCAAAGGAGGTTCTACAAGCTACCGAATCATGGGTTGTATAAAGTCCTGTGAAAATGTTCTTTTTCACACTATGAATATATATTGTACAATAATCAGCTACAGGATTAAAATCTGTGGTGAGTATTGATCATGTCCTAACAATGCAATGGTCTCCTGAGAAACCTGGCATTCATCTGGATGTTAGTTAGACCTGCATCACCCACAAAAACATTGTTACAGACCAAGCACTCACCCCGGCAACAATAGCCCCCAACAGCAGGACACTGCACCCTGCCACAGTCCTAAAGCTATTCATGATCGGCTCAAGGGCACAACAGCAAAAGTGTCGCAGGATGACCAGGACAAATGGATTCCTCGGAGGCCAGTAAAGATCCACTGCCAACACCCACAGGATACTATTATCATGCACTGTGTCTGTGCCAAAACAGGTTAGAGATGCTTTGGCACAAACGCAGGCTGTACAACGAAACAAAGATGGTTTCGATGTTGTGGCTGATTGTTTCATGTATGCCTGAATTATGTGAACATCCTGCTAATAATCTGACAAATCTCTGTATGTCTGTCCACCTGTTCTTCACCTACCCCAACAACTGTTCATCTGATCCACTTCAGATTTGCCAAGTGTTCTGCTGGAGACCCGAGTTTCAGGTGGTTTGGATATATTTCTTGTCATCGGGCTTACAGTTGTTTTCACGGCTTCCGACTGCAATGGACGCTGCCTGAATTTTTTTTAATTCAAGTGTTTAAGAGTTAGTTTATCTCATGAAGTACAGTATCCGGTCGTTAAGTGATGACGTGACGAATCCTACTTCCGGGTCTAAAGTAGTCTGCGTTTAATATGGCTTTTGTGTTGTTAACATGTTTAATGTTTTGTATTTTCTTCTATTTAATCTCAAAAAGCTCCTAAAACAGTCAGTGATCACTGTTGACCTCCCTCGGCTTTTATTACGCTAATCATTTATTTAAGCTCAGTTTTTAAAACCTTAGGATGTAACTACAGCCCAGCCCATGCAGCAGTATATGAATGACTAACCTCGTATTGTGGATGGATTATCTCAGTTGTTCTCCTGGCTGAAGTTTGGTCCTTTTACAGCATCCTGCCATGCGATTACATTTGTTCCTGACCACGAGAACACTCACGTTAACTTTTATCGAGTGGAAAAAAAGTTAGCTTGTTTATATTATGCTAACATAGCTATGTCGCTAGCGGTCACGTAGCACATCATTATATACCAGCTAGCCAAACTTCAGTAACCCTACAAACGTCACTGCTGTTTAGTTTTCTGTCTTCATTTATGTTGGAAGTGATAACAGAGCTGTACGTTTTAATATGTTTCCAAAACCCCGCAGTCAGGACATGCTATATTGTATTTAGATAGAAGCTAGCGAGCTAACTCCCTGCTAACTTCTAACTCCGTTAAATGTCATAAATTCCGTTTTCATGGATGCCTGGATGTTAAACTCAATTGTTACACCTGGTAGAGCAGAACGCTGATCATTTTATTAAAGATGAAAGACTTTAGACAGTTTTTCAACTCTCAGTAATGCCATAGTGATCGTTTGATATATGGACCTGCAGCGGAGTTTAGGTCCAGACACGGCTAGTGACGTCAGACTTAACGACCGGATAGCTCTTGAACAGATGGTTAGATGACGCTTTGAGGTCCGTTATAATTTCATTCAAAAAATGCCGCCTCAAAGCATATTTGTTGTCACAAATTAGCAGCAAATACGCATCATTTTTGTCAGCAGGCAGGTGTTTTTTTGTTGTTTTTTTAATTTGGAACCGACTGGAAAATGCAGAAAACTGACTCACGATAAGTCACGTAACATCCTTGGGTTTGATGAGTAACAGAAAAAAGCTTTAACCATCAGCTGAATGGAATGTAGTATGTGAGGGCAACAAGTTTTTCATTGTATAAGTAAAACAGCCTTGGCATTCAGTCACGCTTACACTGTATGAGTGGTGCATTTTCTGTGGGCCTGCAGTGAAACCTGCAGGTAAAAAGCCATAAAATCCACTGTGGAAATATATTTGCTGGGTGTTGCAAAAGAAAAAGAGGGAGATTAAAAAACGTGCACAAGACAAATGAATTTATGTACCGCATCTGATTGTTTGTCCCTAAAGTGTCTGTGGATGATTAATATTTCATTGATATAATTGTGGAAGTGTACAATCCAATCAACCTCCCCCTACCTTGGAAAACATAATTTGTATAAACTAAGCAAGTCCAAGGGAGACATGATGTAATGAATTGTGAAGGAAAAGACTTCTTCGCTGATTGCAAAGGTGACTTAAAGAAAGCTAAATTATTAAAATGGCCACAATCAGTCAGCGCAGCTGACAGTTCATTTGAACTCCACCCACCACCTTCAGTAAACACGCGCAGCGGTATGGGCGCGGTGGCCGGACAGGGGGGGGGGGGGAAGGAATAGCTGGAGGGCGGTGAGAAATGTCTCTGACTTTGCGGCCGTGTAGCAGCATTCATCTCTGCAGGAGATCCTAAATGAACACCAATCAAAAAAAGAATAGAGGCCTGTAGAGCAAGCTCCAGCCCTCATCATCCCCCAGCGTGAAGCCCCAGAGAGGTGTGTGGCTGCTAAAAAAAAAGAAGAAGAATAAAAGCATATGGTGTAGCTTGAATAGCCCTTAGACTAAAAGTGCCACAATTTCTGCTGCATTCCTGCCTTGTTAAAGATTCGATTAAAATGAATCCAGCGACAGAGTGCATCATTACAGCATCCCACCCACTGAACCTCAGCACCAGCTGCCACAAGGGTCACACATCGAAGAGACACAACAAAGCTATGCACTTGCTTAGAACGGTCAAAAGCAATGCTCTTTGCAAAAAATCAGTGAGTGCTGCACTTCATGGGGGGCTTGGGGGATTAACGACATAACCCTAACTCAGAAAATCCAGAAATATCCATGACTAACACTCAACTGCAACAACTACTATAAAGACAAATCAGGGAGAAATAATTGAGAAGCTACACCGTATCTTTAAGAAAAAAAGAAGTTTTTCCACAGTGGAGCCCAAGAAAAGGGTGATACTCTGGACCAGCTGCAGACAGGAACAACCTGTGATGGGGTTTACTGTACGGAGAACAAACAGCAGCTAGTCTGGACAAAGAAACACAACGTCCACTGCAGAGGCTTGAGCCAAAGAAATGCCTGCTTCTACTTTTCTTGCAGTGGGATTCTGAAACTTACTTCCACGGCCTTCACAAACCCAGAGCCTTGGATGTGGTACATGTGAGACTTTTATTCATCTCTTTTGCTGTCAAGTTCAAGTGTTACTTAAAACGTTAACGATGTCACGGATGTATTCAGCAGCCATGACAGTGTGGCAGTGCTTCAGGAGAAACAGTGCAAAGACCCTGACGCAGATTAATCAAATTCAGGTATCATTAAGTGTGTTATAAGCACTAAATGCTTTTCCTACATGTCCAATTGTCTTCTCTGCAAAAAATGTAAAAGAAATAGTTACCTTCTCTATGCTGTAGCTCAGCTTATCTGTCTTGGTCCTTCTTATCAAGCCTTTTCATTCACGGTGGAGAGAAAATGATGGCAGAACGATTGTTTGACTCGATTGTCGGCTGAATTTGCAACACCGCTGGCAGGCAACAGAAAGATTTTTTTTTTCAGTCTTTCTGCAAATGTCAAGTTTGAAAAACAGACTCCAGTCTACCACAGTGGTACAGAAGATGAGAGGGCCGGTTACACCCTTGCTTAAAAGCTATTTACTTTGACATCCTGGATCCACATTTTTTGAATGTAGTCAGTTGTAG
Organism: Rhamphochromis longiceps; assembly: GCF_057381845.1. Lineage (NCBI taxonomy): Eukaryota > Metazoa > Chordata > Actinopteri > Cichliformes > Cichlidae > Rhamphochromis > Rhamphochromis longiceps. Next base: position 48,949,713 of record NC_140559.1, read on the forward strand.
AGTTGTAGTCAGGACTGCTGTGGTCAAAAGAAGATTGCTGTTTCCATCTGTGGTATTTCTGTTTGCTGGGATGGTTATGCACAGAACAAAGCAGGCATCACTGATGACAGATATGAGTCTGATTTAGTGAAAAAACACAGAAAGGTGGAAAAGGAGGAGCTGTGGTGGGGGTGGGTTGCAAAGCCACTTGCAGTTGTGCAGCAGCAGGCAGGCAGATGAACTTAAATAGATGCATGCAATGGGCTAATAAGGGACTAATAAAATACTAGAATTTCACTCACAAAAACCTCTTGGATATCCAAGCAATCCAATAAAAATGCTCCAACAGGCTTGAAGAGGTCCAGTGTCTCAAAGTTCTGGACTATCAATACCATCAGATGGTGGTCTACCGCCCCTTCACTGGTGAGGCCTGCATTTGAGTACTGGGCGCAAAAAATCATTTCTGCTTTTAGGGTGCCATGGCTGTGGGCAATAGCCTCATTCAGTTAATTTTTATCTACAAAATTCAAGCAGAATAATGAAAAACCTTTAAAAATCAAATTGCTTATGATTTTTAATTTCACCCTGATACCCACGAAACATCACAAAAAAAAGAAAAAAGAACATTTGAAAAAAAAAATTTTGAGAATTTTTGGACACTTTTAGAGCGCTGACCATTAAATCCATTATTAGCATACCTCCTCTCTGCATGTGGAAGTCTAGGCATACTTTCCAACAAAGTTCTTAAAAAATGAATACATGACTAAAATAAGAAAACATCAAACAAACACTTGGAATAAGTTCAAAGTGAAAAGAAATATCAACTCAGAATAATTAGCTTTTAAAATAGTCTTCTGATCACAATAAAGGCTTAAAAGGGCAACTAGTGGTAGCAATTCCCAAATGTCAGCTTTTTGCTTTGATGTACACAGCTTCAGGCAACACATTGTTCTTGCCACAGGCCGTTTATTTTTAATTTGTTAAAATCCAGTTAAAGAAAAATAATAATTTGCGTACTGAAGCCTTCAAAGGTCGTTCATCGGGATCCTGCTTTAAAAAACCTGGTGAGCTGCCCAGTGTATTTATCAAAAAAATCAGCAAGGTTAATATTAAAATCCACATGTCAGTTGTAAAAACCTCAATCGGCTACAGCGTGAGGCCTGTTTAAACATTATCATCCCACTACTGGCACTCTGGAGTCATTTCAATTATTGAATTTAAGAGATGTTATATCATCTTTTAAATGATTGCACATGCAGCCGACTCAAGGTGTGAGAGATGTTTTTTCAGAATTTACACTACCTCAGGAGAAACAGTAGCAAAAATGATCATTGCCTAATACTTTTGAGTGAATCTTAAAACACTTACATTGTTGATTTCCAAAAGCACGTTGTGTTACGTATCTGAAAAATAAAAACTTTTTCTTTCCCCTGAAAATCTTCCCGTTCCTGGAAATAACGGCTGTTTCATGCAGGAAATCGCACAAAACACAACATGCATTATTTTTCACAGAACAGTGCAAAGTAACAGGAGAAGAACTGAGCATGAACACAAGTACAGTTTCTGTAGTTTGAGGAAGAAAAAAAACACCTCATAGGTCTTAAACTTGCAGCATCATTAAAGTTTAACCACAAAATATCACTTTTCTCCTAAAAACTGCAGTTCCTGGCTCTAAAAGTAGGTCAGGCCACTGTATTGAAGCTTCCACTGGACACATCACACTGCCATCAAACTGTCCATTGCGTGTATATTGTAGTTTTAGTATCTGTTTTTATTTGGCTAAGTGACATGCTAGTATTTTATTAGTCCGTTAATTAGCACAAATTAGCAGATATCTGTGTCTGTGCATTGCAGCTGTAGCACTTGGTAAAGTGTAAAGCTAAAATATGTCTAAAACATAGGGCTTTGGAGTTGACGTCACGCCGCAATGCATTGTGGGAGCGCAGCTCCATTTTCGGGGTCTACGAATCAAAACAAACACACTGTGTTGGAACGACGACGACAAGAAACATGCTTAACCTCTGGGTGGTCTTGGGTCGATTTGTGCCATTTTTCATTGTTCGTTTACACGCCATTTGCACTGTGTTGAATGGAATATAGCGAAAGTCTGCAAAAAAAAGTTCGGTCACATTTACTGTTAAAATTTCAGTATGACTTCCGGAAATTAGCTTCAGTGGCTAAGCTAGCGATAAACTTACACTATTGTGCTTAGTGGTCGATTTGTGCCCATTAAAACCCATAAACGCTTTTTTTTTATTGCAGAATTTTTAAAATTAACGTCCGGGTGATGGCTTAACTTTCGGTTTCATTTTGAACTAGAGGCCTTAGAATTGTAATTTTTTTTATTTGGCCACCGGGTGGCGCCATTGCTCCGCCTTTGACGCCTACTCCAACATCCACCTTTTCCAGCGGTCTGCTCGAGACAGACACCCGGAAGAGGCACACTGATTCCCCGCATGCAGCAGCAGCTTGGGCCGCTGCTCGTTTGGGACCATTTCTGACCCCAGATCGGTTAGACGGTGCATTTTTTTTTTTAATCAACAGGAAATGACGTATTTGTTGTCACGTGGTATCGGACGTGTGTGCTGGAAATACGGAGACCAAACAATATGCCCCGCGGCTGCGCGAGGCATACCCGCGATTGAGGCACTCCTCCTGGGAAGCAGCAGACGCTTCGCCCCCTGGCCTAATTATAATAACAATCAAATATTATTTCAAATGTTTTTGTTTTTTTTTAAATATTTAGTTTTTTGTTTTTTGGGGCAAAAAAACAGGGCACTCATGTAATACAACTGGGATTTAAAGGGTTAAAACAACGAAAATGTAATTAAAACTTTATATGAATATTTCAGGGAGAAGTAGTTTTAAAAGACTGACCAATTTAAAGTGGAAAAAAAATGAATATAAATTTTTTACAGTGCACTTTTTGGGGAATTGTCCTTTGGATGCATTTTTTTTAATGTGCTCCTTCAAGAAAAATAATGGCAGGTCAAAATGATTGTTGGTGCCAATCTTTGGTCCATCTAAAGGCCTAATTATAATAACAATTGAATATTACCTCAAATGTTTTTTTTGGAAAATATTCAAGTTTTTTGTTTTTTGGGGCAAAAAAAGCAGTGCGCTCATGTGACGAAACCGGGATATAAAGGGTTAAAATCAGCGAAATGTAATTAAAACTTGATATGAATATTTCAAGGAGAAGTAGGTCTAAAAGACTGGCTAATTTAAAGTGGAAAAAAATATTAATATATAAATTTTTTACAGCGCTTTTTAGGGCGTGGTCATTTTGTGCCTCTAAGCCTGATAGTGTATGCATTTTTCTAGGACCCCCCAGAGGTTAAATGATAAATGTGTAACATTAATTATGGTGGGGGTGGAAAATGGCTATTTCACTCGGTGCACTCCAGCTGACTTACTTTGACGACGTACTCAGAGTTTGGCGGCTTGAAAATAGCCAAATCTTGCACCCAGCCATTTGTAAATTGGATGTGCGCCTCCAGTGACTTGTAATTACGAAACTGGTTCGCTGTGTAAGCGCTTACTCCACAAACAAGATACGTGAAGATATCGGGGTAGGACAGTGGCGGTAAGTCGTCTGGGTCTTTACTCCACTGCCGTATTTCAAATGGGTCCAGATTTGCGATGCACTCTATTTTTTTTCAAGTACCGCTGCTTCGCCTCTGGACGCAATCGGTCTCTATACCGTCCGTTTTCTTTTGAGCTGCTTTTAACTGCTAAAATATCGTTATCATATTATATGCCCATAATTGTAAAGTACATGCAAGTTAACACATTGATAATCGGGTAAATTATTAACGCCAATTTGTGTCCTTCCTGTCTCATTTCATTTATTGTCTTTACATCAACCAATCAAGTCACTCCATTCTATGTTTGATCGCAATTTCTATAACTTCTGAGACCACCAACGATGATATTATTCAGCTATAAAGTGTGATGTGAACATATTTAGAACTTACCGGAATGAAAATGTCTTGAGCACACCAACTGATATCTGGAGACGTAACAGAACTTGATATCAGCTCGTCTCACGGCTGCTATCCAGGCTAGACGCCTTCGTTTGGTAATATCCGATACATGAGCTCCTTCATGTTGCTTCCAGGTTGGGAAAGCATAAAAAGACAATCCAAACTTATTCCCGTGCCGGTCGTAAGATTGAACATTGCAGCCGACCGCACAGCAAGTACGAACCATGGCTATGCTTTCGCTCCTTACTTAGACCCCCAAAATGGCGGATCGGGCCAAAATCCTTTCCACGCCCACCCCCGTGACATCACGCTCCAAAGCCCTATTGCATAAATCTGTTGGTATTTGGGCTATTCAGCTATATGTTTGGGTTTTTGGCTGCTACATGTTTTCCACCAGTAGAGGGCAGTCACGGCAAAAAGAAAATAAAAAAATGTTCCGTAAAAAAAAGAGAAGAGAGTATTCTTGGGTTCTGTATGTGAAAGCCATGGTTCTGGAGTACCCAAATAAACTGGGTTTGCTGTTTACACCAAGTTGTCCTGGAGTGGTGTAACACAGTGCCGTTTATGGTTGAAGCATGCTAACCAAGCCTGCTAGCATTAGCTGATAATCCAGCTAATCTCATCCATAAAAGGGTCTCGTCCATAAAAACCTGCATGCTAGCAGCATAAAAGCTAGTACATTCAAAAAAGTGGCGTCAGGATGCCAGTTTATAAATAGTCTTTCTATACAACAACTCCTGGATGTTTGACTTTTAGGAAGGATAGAATAAGAGATGTTTTTGTAAATCTTTATCTTTTCCTTTTGTTGTCCAGATTCAAATGTAGTCCACAACTTTTAAGGGTATTGTTGCGTTAGTCTGAAGAAGCAGGCAGGAAAAAACATTCTCATCATGACTGGTGAAACATGATATTGTGAAGTAAGAAGTAAAAAAGAACAACTTCTACCCTGTGATTAAGATTTGACTGTATAAAACCTAATGTCTATAATGTTTTACGCTTGGGTTTTAGCTGCTGTTTTAGCTGCTGTGAGAAACCAAGAAAAACATGGCACTGAGACAGACTCTCAAAGTGAGAAGCACAAAAATGGCTCATATTTTTTTAAGTATTCTAGATAGAAAAAAAGTTCTCAGAAGTAGTTTCACTGGAAAAAAAAAAAGAGAGAATGAACAAAGATATTGTACCAATTTCTAGCTACTCTATGCCGCCTATAAAAGGCACCCTGAAGCAAGAACAGCAAACTCAGAGCACGGAGAATGATTACCAGAGGTGGGACCAAGTCATTGTTTTGCAAGTCTCAAGTAAGTCTCAAGTCTTTATCCTCAAGTCTCAAGTCAAGTCTCAAGTAATGTCAGGCAAGTCAGAGTCGAGTCTCAAGTCACTGGTGTAGAAGTCCGAGTCAAGTCACAAGTCTGAAACTTTGAATTTCAAGTCCTTTCGAGTCTTTAAAAAAAACAAACGAAAAAATAATGTTGCAGTTATGCTAAATGTAAATATTAGACCATGTAATTTTTAAATCTGTGTTTTTCTCAACACATGACAAAATAGTGAACTTAGAAAATATACACAAATTGTGAAATTGCACCTCTTTAAAATGCAGCTCAATTAAACTTAGCTCCAAGAATAATTTTCACCGACAGTTCTGAGATAAGCTGCATGTTATTCTTGGATGCGGTTGTAGGACCAGCTTTAAAATCGCATGACAAAAATATCATACACATTAAAAAAAAACTGTATCACCAACGTAGCCTGGACAACATTTGCTAGTTAGATGAAGTCAGCTATCTCATTGTAGCATATTTATATGCATATTTATAATCATACGGTTCTTGGAGTGAGTGCATACACTCATGAAGTTTAGTAACTTCAGGTCACTGCAACAAGCCCAGGTACAGTTTACCGACGGATGGGTACAGGACCTTGAAACGCACCGTGTAGAACGAAAGACCATCGTACGTATCATAAGTTTACCAGTCTCACAAATCGTCGTCATAAATACACATTCGTTAACCGTTTATTAATAGGACCTTTGAGCTCAACGGTAATTAATTAGTAGTGGAAATAATTTCTGGTAGCATCACAGAAATGTAGCAGTGACAACAATATTGTATGCTGTAATCGTACTGGGCAATTAGTGATACAAAAAACCTGTTTTATCCTGTGAATAAAAGTATATGTTTTTGTCAATGTACCATAATAACAGAAGCGAAACGCAATATTGTGTCAGGACAATTCACTATTTATGCACAATAAATAAAGGAGCATAGCGCGACAATTTCTGTTCTTGCTTGTAACCTATATCACCAATTATGTTAAGAAAAATGACGCATTAACTACAACAGCAGACTGACCTTTGTGTAAATGCTTGGAGCAGACTAACCTGTGAGCTGGAGTGTTCTGGGACGTTATATTTGATCTTTGAATGGCTGCAATCCAGGCCATCCGTCGCGTCTTTGTTACTTCGGAAACATGGCTCGAACAATTTCTCTTCAACGACGTAATCCGATAACAACCGATCTCTTTACCCGTCGGCTTCCCGTGGCTGTCATGCGACCGGCTATTGCAGTTAATAATACAACAGCTTCTTGACATTTTTGTGTTTCTTTTTATCGCTGTATAACTGATTTTAATTGAAAGCCTGCGTGCGCTAGTACCGCTTGCCACGAGTTCCCAGAATCCTTTGCGGTTCTACCCGTGAATGACGTCACATTTTCAATCTCTATATAATATGCATGTTAAATTTTATATTTGGGGTAAAATATCAAGTCTTTTCAAGTAAACCGGTTCAAGTCCAATTCAAGTCCCAAGTCATTGGTGTAAAAGTCCAAGTCAAGTCACAAGTCTTACAACATTTTTTCAAGTCAAGTCTAAAGTCATAAAATTAATGACTCGAGTCTGACTCGAGTCCAAGTCATGTGACTCGAGTCCACACCTCTGATGATTACAGCCTGAAAGAATGGCAGGGGCTTTTATAAAGCTTGCCTGTCGAGCAGATCATTGAATCTCCTCTAACTCCTGTAATCTTCCCGTTCCAACTGACAATGCTTTTTATTGTAATCTTGTACTTGACACCAAGATTGGCCAAATGCTCAGTGATGGCGGAGAGTATTTTGTGTACATCGTGACTGATAAAGACCAGCTATGAGGATAATATATGCTTGTTTACAAACTCGTCTTTTAAAGTTAACCGGTTTTACAAAAATTATTTATTGAGAAAGGAAATACTGGAAAAAGAAACAACGACAAACCCGACGCCTAAAACTTTAAATTAGGAGTGGAGTCTTTGAAATGGAAATTGCTTGTACTGCTTGGGTGTTTTTCCATTCATCATTTCATACCAAATAATAACCTACAAACTACCACAGAGTGGATGTTTTCTTTTAAAATGTGCGATCACATCAGAGAAGAGATCAAATGTAGCTCTAAATGAAATCTTTGCTTTTTATATTCTTTGCATTAACACACTGACACAACTGCATTTCTGGTCCTTGGCAAACATGTCAGCTAATTTAGGACTTGTACTTATATGATACTTTTCTACTCCAGTTGAGTAGAAACCACTTCTATTTATTCATTTTTTTTACTTCAAACTTCATTTACTCATTCTTACAAGCCACTAAACACTTTTCCCCACATTCACACTGATGCATCAGAGGCAACTCGAGGTTCAGTATCTTGTCCAAGGATACTTTGACAAGCTGACTAGAGGAGCTGGGGATCAAACCGTCTACCTTCCTATTAGTACGCAATCCACTCTACTTCCTGAGGCACAATAAGTGGCCTTCGTTAATCGGCCTCAATTGTCTCTTTGCATAGCTACCTTTTGTTGGATTTAGTGTCATTGTTATTAAGTTTGGTTTCTTCAGACTGTATGTAAGAGACAGACGTAGCTTTAGGGAGTCTCAAACTTATGTTCTTTGTCACAGCCAGCAGGGAGTTTCGACTCTTGTTGTAAACCTTTGAGGAAAGTTACCCTACTTGGTGCTCAGTTCATCAATTCTGTAGCTCGTCTCTTCGTTTAAGGTCTTAATTTCTAGTTTCAAGTCTTGACTACAATATGATGTTCATGTTTGAAAGTATAGTCCCCATTAGGACAATAAAGTATGACACACTTTGAGCCAGGGATTTCTCATGTCCCGTGGTGTCTCCATCAACCTGGTGACAGTCAGCTCGAGACATCGAGATGCAGCTTCACTAACCCTGTTGAAGTCATGACAGTGCTGTCACAGTACCGTGTACAACCCACAGCCCAGGTGTCGTCAGGATGCTTTTTATGCTCTACTCTTAAATAAAAAATGTCTATATATTCACATTTCTTGCACTATCAGACGTTTTCTTATTAAAGTCAATACAATTCAGTTTTATTTATATAGCGCAAGATCACAACGTAACATTAAAACCCTACAATGACAGAGAAGACTAATACAACCAGATGAGAGAAAGCACTTGGCGACAGTGGGAAGGAAAAACTCTCCTTTAACAGGAAGAAGCCTTTGATAATACCTGGTTGAGGTAGGGGCAGCGTGACTGGTTTGGGTTGATGGACGGGAGACAAACTGTAGTCCAGCTAATGTGTTTGTATCAGACGGTAAGTAAAATTAAATATCTTTTACCTAAAGATAATGCTTTTAACACATTTAAGGTATTCTTTCTGTTTAGCCCCAGACAATCAGCTCTCCTGGTCAGTTACTTAATTAACCCCTGCTTAAGAGCATACATATTAAGGTCCCCCCGTTTCCACAGTAAGGCAAAGGTGTTGGACTCTGCCAGTGCTGACCTTTATTCTATTCATAACTTTTATGGAATTATCTACTATCTTTCGTGCTTCTTCATGAGTGATGGAGGGAAGGAGCAGGAGACAGACTGGTGTGAAAGTAAAGCTGTCAATTTACTGGTCAATCTACATTGCCACCCTCTGCCTTGTGGGCTGTGACCGAAAGAAGGGGGCGTCCGGGCTCCCCTTTACAGATAGGGTGATGAACTCAGATGAGGAACAGAGGAAGTTGTTCTGACTACATTGCCTCTTGGACACCTCCTATTTGAAGTGATCTGGGTGTGACTGGAAGGAGACCCAAGGGTCAGCTGGCTGATATTCCAGCTGATAATATCAGCCAGTTGATATTATCAGCTGGATTGGGAACACCTCAGTGATGGATGGAAAGACGGATGGATGGTAACAAGGTGAAACGTGAGAAGTAACGATGTGCAGAAGTGTGTCTAAGAACATATCCTAAGAAGAAAAGTACTTGCAAATATGAACACAACATACTCAAGTAAAAAAAAAAAAGATATATTGTATTTAAGTTAGAAACATGCTGTATTTTTTATGTAGTGAAATCTGGAGCAGACACTTTCTAAGCCTCTCAACAAACAAAAACAAATACATTAGCACCTGAGCTAGAAAACAGAAAAATGCCTCAGTTATCTTTATAAATTGGACAGAAAATTACAGATGATAGTTAAGGAGGTGAGTCGAGGGTTTCTCTTGAGAGGGGTGTGAGAAATGTTTTACTAGACACAAATGAGACGTCTTAATCTTGGTAGACACTGTGTCTGAAAAGAAAAACTACATATGCTGTGATGTTTTGTGATAGTGAAATGAAACTGGGAGAAGAATTGGTCCAACTTCAGGTATACTAGCTTTAAATTGGTTTGAAAAGAAAAAAAAGTACAATAAATAAATTGGAAGCCCACGCGCTAAAAGAGTCTGTGTGATAGTCTGACAGCAAAATAAATTCATTTGCAGGCATCTGGCAGACAAAATGTCTGTTCGCCCTTGAGAAGGAGCCACTCTGCTAAATGTGAAATAAAAAGCCTTACCCAGTGTGGTGCGGTTTGAATTCTGGCGTCCCATGGACTCGGTTGATGTTACGAATGTATGAGAGACAAAACAAAATATGAGCCTGCAGCTGGCACCTTCGCGCAGAGTGAAAGACGCGAAATAGTGAAAGGAAGGACACAACAATAAGACAGCATGCAGGAAGTTGAACTAGAGAGACTTTCAAACTGGAACTCGGTGATTCGTTGGACAAATACGGCAGTGAACAAACACCGAGTCAAAGTCGCCTTACAGTTTGTGCAAATGTTTAATCACTTGTCTTGGCATAGAGCAATATTCAGTGCAAACAGGATTCATTATTTTTGCAACGTGCATGATAGTAATGTGAGGACTTAGCAAAGCATACAAATTATGTCAGGATCTGAAAGCAAACAAGAAAGCCTGTGAGGAGTGAAGTGTGGACTTATTTACATCCTGAACACAAAAGCGCAACGTAATGCGAGCGCAAGCTGCGCGAGACAGTGACATAACCTCTTGATGTCGCACAGTACATACAGTAAAAGACAGAACTAAATGTCACTCTCTGTATAAGCATTTAAGTATTGCACACAAAACCTTCCTGAGTTAACTTTTACTTGGGAAATGGAGTATAAGGTGTACAGTTTGCCCAAAGTTTACATATGTCTGTACAATTTAATTGTATGATGTAATAACTTTAAAAAAATACATTAAAAAATATATTTCTGTAGTTTTTACGCATTCTTGATACCATAGGTGGTTGAAAATTTAAGTAACGCAATCAGCTATTTCCCAGACCAAACAAAGGCTTTACATGCTAAAGGAATGAGTGATAACATAGACTGTATTTAAAAGATGGATGTTGCAAATCTCTTCCAGTGACCAGCAGGGGGTGACTCCTCGAGTTGCAAAAAAGGAACAATTGTACAGAAGTCTAGAAAAGGACAAACATTCTCACTTGAACTCCGTGAAGTCCTGAGTTTATGCTAGTTTTTATGCAAATTTTGGTCCTATATAAAAATAAGAAAATCTATCTCAGTTTCCTTTGTGCTTATGCTGTGTCCTACAATAGATGTCTTAGATTCACCCATGTGTCATCACATCTGGTATTTAGCTATGGCTAAAATGCTAGCAAGTATGGCAAGTTAGCTTTGAGTAACCAAGCATTGCGTCCGTGGCTAAGAAGGAAGCTAACAAGCTTAGCTAGCTAGGTACCCGTATCTGATCAATGCAACTTAAAGTATAAAAAGAAAACAGGATTATGTGTGATTAACTCATTCACTGCCATTGACGTCTATAGCCGTCAATTGCAGTGAATGAGTCAATGGGTTTAACTCATTCACTGCCAGCCATTGGCAGTGAATGAGTTAAGATTATGACCACATCTTCAGAGGCAGAACTACTTATGTAGAAGGTGAACTGTGCCAAAGCCAGCAAAAATACAGCAGAAGGATCTTAAAATTTAAGGCCTTATAAGCTAACACAATATAAATAAAAATGTGTTTTTGCTCACACATTCATTGCTAAATCTCATGAAACATTTGACGTGCGCTCGATTACATTCCTGATGCCTACATATAATAGAGATAAAGCCCTGCAAGCTTTGGCCGGTGCAAACATTTAGCACCTTTCTTGCAGGCGCAACATGTTCGACAGCCACTGCTGCAAACTCAGTGCTTGTTATTGAACACCATCTACAGCTAATTGTAGGCTCCTTCAGATACAAAGCCAATACATGTGGCAGAGTAGTTATTTATCACTGGAGTGCCTATCAGCAGCTGGGATGGCAGCCTGAAACTAACTGCTGCTTTAGACTTTTTGAGTTGATTTATCTTTGTTCAATCAGCAGCAAATGTAAACAAATGATAGGAGTCTAAAGCATCAGTCAGTCTGAAGGTCAAGGCTGAGGTAGTGCCGTGCAATTTGTAATGCTAGGGGAAGCACAGGGGGAGATGTGGTGGAATGATCTACAATAAATGTGCAAACAAAACCAAAGTGGTGTTATTTCAGTTGTTTAACCTTTGTGAAATACAGCATTTCCTGCACTCGCACCTACAATCTTATTAAGTCATTTTTGTCAGGCTTTGCTCTTAAAGTTGGTTTTAGTCAAATGGAAATCAGCCTGTGTGGTAAAAAAGAAAAATAATTATTTTATTTTAAATGTAAATTGATTGACTCTGCATGTTGAAGAATTTGGATAATCGAGTTGAATACGTCACGATTCTAGTGCAGCAACCTGCCCTTCTTGTGTCAAACCAGGGAGTTCTAGAAAACTCCACAAACTTTGCAGTAGCATTCACTGTAACCAACTATTTACGGTGTCAGAATGAAAGGAAGGCTACAAAATCAGGCATTTGTAAATGAGTTAAAAAACTGGCTTGGCGAGGGACACTTATGGAAAACATCATGAATAATTGGAAACTTTGCAAGCCTGCTGATAAACCCTGAAAGCAGGGGCATGCTATATTTAGTAATTAAAGCTAAATTAGGTTAGGAACTCATTTGGTTGCCAGTGCAAGTACTGCAGATTCCCTTATTTTAAAGGCATATCGCTGGACGACTGTAGATGCGGTTCTTTTCTTGTGCGCGTTACACCTTTTCTGCTCCTTGGGAGCTCCTCAGATACTCCAACGGCAGCTCGTCTGAAACATCCACCGGGTTGCTATAGGCCTCAGAGTCCTCTTCATCGTGCTGCTGCCTCGCAAAATTCACAAAGACCTGGAATACAAATGAGGAGAAGAAAGTACTTAAAAGCAAAGGCAAGATAATAAACTTCTGCTGAAGGGCCCGTGGACACTTCTCGTTTGCGCTCTCTCCCCACCCTCTGCCTTTAAAACAAACAGAAATAGCGGCACGGACGACGGGGTGCATGAGAATGAGATGCCAGTCGAGGGCTACGGAGCATCAAGCAAGCGTCTCGGCTCACACAGTGAATGTCAGTTTGACATCTTTGACCAGCAGAGAAAGAGAATAAAACAATCATTCTTCTCTCTGTGATGCCCATTTAATGTCAGACGAAATCAATCCTATGGCGTTCATAAAAAGCAGTGTGTATTTCATTGTGCTGTAAACATCACAGGCGAGCGGGCGTTTTAGTCTCTTAGCATCGGCGGTAAAGCTACACAAAGACTCTCTGCAGACGGAGAGGGAGAGGAAAAAAAGGCAACAAAGCGGATCATATAAAATGATAAGAGCATTGCTTTTCCATTTAACCATTTTCATTGGCTGTGTGAATATAACAGGACACGCGAATTACTAGATTGCACTTAAAATCTAAATGGAAAATAAATAAAATTGTCCTCCAAGCCAATCCCATCAGCAGCTACTCAGAGGCCCTATCAATTAAACCTTTCTTCACAGATACACACTTGCTAAATCAAATAGCAAATAAGCACATGCAGAAGGCCATGGATGAAGAGAAATAAACATTAGTAGCCTGTTCTTCTGGGCTTAAAAACAACCCTCTTTTGTTTTATTGAAGCTCAGACGGGTAATAGAGATCTATCCAGTCAGCCTTTGAGGCTTCTGTTTTTAATTAACCGGTGAATATAATCTGAAACCTTATAATTTAATGGTAATGAAGTCTTTATTAGCATTAACTTCCATCTTTTGAACAAAGGACATACATTTGCCAATTACTCTGATATATTTACGTTGTCATTACTGACAACATGTCTTCACTAGTGAAAATACGGCTTTTCTATCGCTAAAGTAATGACCTCGTTTTATGTGCCGTATACATCTAGAGTCTGACGTTTGAGAACTACAGCAGTTTGCTTTCTTCCTGAGAGTTAGATGAGAATATTGATACCATTAGTTATTCCCGTGTTCAGCCTTGAATTGAAGCTAGCAGGTGATCAGTCTATTTTAGCAACAAAGAGGAGCCCAAAAACACCTGCCGGCATTTTTAAATCGTGCCGAGCACACAGACAAAAAATTAACTACATACCAACTTCTGCTGAAAGCAAAAGCTTCTATCTATCTATGGTTTCACAGTCCATAAAGATCAAGAATGACTTGATGTGTAATCCACACAAACTCCATGTGTGAGCACAAAGTATATTTCACTTCCAAACATATAATTAAATGATTTTGCCTGTTTTGTTTCCATGTTTTAGGTTAAACAAGACACGATGTTGTGTGACAGCAGGTGCTTTTCTCTCCTGCTCGCGGGAACATTAATTAGCCTATCTAGACATTTAAGTAGATCTGTCTTCCATGCAGACATTCATTATGAGAGAATTCTTGGCTCAGTTCAGGACATGAATATGCACAATGTGTTTTTCTGGTTCCTCTGCGATCTAACGTCATGCGCCTAAACAGAATCACGCTGATATCTATTGGCCACAGAGCACGTGAGCAGCTGAAGAGGTGACGTACGCTCTTTCACCACACAGGGTTAAACTAAAAAGCCATGTTACTCTGATTCAAACAAAGATACTTCCTGTCATAAAGTTAAAATGATCTGATCTGATCTTCAGGTTTTTGCTATTTATCCTTTCTCTGTCCTCTGGGAGTTTTTTTCTTTCCTGCCATCACAAAGTGCTTTATACCTTAAAGAATAAAATGCATTGAGGAGACTGTTGTGATTTGGCCCTATATAAATAAGCCTGAACTGAATGGTTAAAGAAAACTTTAATAATAACAATAAAACCACATGAACAGTCATTTTTTACTGAATAGTGTAACTACGTGGATAAAACTTCCTTATAGAGAAGCTGCTAAGTGTAAGCTCATTGAGCTAGTAATGTCATAACATCAGCAGCGTGTATCAAGGTCACCGTTGTCAAGACATCTTCTCAGCAGAGAATAAATACGAGGATAAGAATGACAACAAATGCACCCTCCGCCCACCTCTGCTGGCCTCTGACTCACTGGCTTGATGTGCTGAGGCATGCACAGCATTTCATATTCATAGTCAAGGCTGCGTAGTTGTGCAGCAGAATTGCAAAGTGCTGTTTGTCTTGAACTTTCTGCAAAACTGAGCGTGGGAGCTTTAATGATGCAGCCATTTTTTGACTGAGACAAGCATGGCTAAATTCCTCCGGTGCGCTGCGGTGTGATTATTTCGTAATGTTCACTTTCTGCATTTAGCCAACCATCCATTCATGACCTGAACGTCATGCACCAGCGCTGCTGAGTGGCATTTTCTTAATAACAGATGGATACAGGCATTAATTACATTATAGGGGTGCGCTGGGGTGTTTATTTGGTACCCACTGAGGCAGAACCCAGAAGGGGAAGGACGCGAATCAGCCAATTAACCTCAGCTATACATCAAAGAAGTCCTTGCAGAATTTAAACTGGCTGTTTTTACATTCGTTACATGTCATTAAAATATTCCTGCTCATCTCAAGATCCCAAACAGAATCTCTCACAATGTCTAAAAGTGGAAGATTTTAATTGTGTGAACAAACCAGTATTTAACGCTTCTGAACAATCATCATGAGTCGCAGCAGTATCAGGGTTATCAGGTGAGTGATGGGTCAGTCACACTAGATTATAAATACTACAGCAGTAGGAAAAAAATCACTGCTTATCCAGCGACAGCTCTGAATTTGTACACTTTTGGCCGAGTGCAGGTACACATTTTCGATGCGCTTCTTTGCAACATGGGACTCGGTTCAATTGGTTACCAGTTATCATTATTATTATTATTATTAGGGTGCCTAATGCTTTTGCCATTTTGCAAATATATTGTCATCCTGCAGGGACTACATCATGATTTGTGGAGGAATATCTGAATTGGTATTTCTTATTCTTACGCTTTGTTTTTAGTACATGCTAACGCTGCAGCTAAATGCTTCCCTGTTTTCAAATTCCAACTTTGTCTCCCAGATTATTTGACTAAAGCTGGGAGGTCAAAAAATGTTTGATGCTTGAAAAAAAAGTGGACGCTAACTCAAACAACAACGTTGCTTAAAAACATCAAAATATGCAGAATATTGTCTGTTTCATTTGTTCACAAGCGTGAGGTAGTATCGGTTCACAGGCGCGTTGTGAAATAAAAGCGCGTTTAAAAAAATACTGAAAGAGGGGACCTAAGTAAAGAAACTTTATAATCAACACATGCATACATATCGGATGATATATGGATCGAAAAGGTCGGCTGCTCCATTAGTGCTTCGGCGACGGTGCCAGAAAAAGCCGCAAACGTTTCTCGTTTCTGCAGAAGCCGCTTCTACGAGACCATTGTGAAAGTCACATTTTCCTTTTAAATCCCTGCCCTGCACTGTCCTGGCCATCAGCATTAACGCCTGAGCTCAAGGCCGTGCGGATCAATATTAATTGTAG
This sequence comes from Rhamphochromis longiceps, assembly GCF_057381845.1. Classification (NCBI taxonomy): domain Eukaryota; kingdom Metazoa; phylum Chordata; class Actinopteri; order Cichliformes; family Cichlidae; genus Rhamphochromis; species Rhamphochromis longiceps. Next base: position 48,965,766 of record NC_140559.1, read on the forward strand.
TGCAAGTTGGGTGTTATACTGTAGGTCAAGGCTCCTCTCTATAAATCACCAGCTGAAAGGTGACTGTCTGGGTCTCCACAGGTTCTCCAGCCCTCCCCCCGTCTGTGTGTTAATACTGTGACCTGCTGGTCCAAGAATGATTTATTTACTGCCTCTGATCTGGTAAATATTGACCAGAGCAGAATGTGGGGCAAGAAGACATAAATGTTAAAACAGATATTATGCAAGGTTCACCGCTGATCTGTGAAGTCCTGTTAAAAACGCTTTATGGAAAAAGAAAAAAACCTTGCAGGCCAAATTGAAGCATTGAGCTTTTCATTAAATTTGACACTCCTAAAGGGCAGATTTTACTTAAAGATTCTGCAGAAGACTGATTTATTTTGAATTATGGGTAATCTACAAGTTGATCATCTGTGCAGTGTCCTTTATAAGACATAATTCGATTTAAATCCAGTCGTGACATTGCACAACTGAACGAACAGACAATTCAACGCATCTGTGTCAATTTTGTTGTTTCTCTTTTTTAAGGCTTTTCTTTTTTCACCCGTGGCGGAGTGGAAAGATGACCTTTCTGGACCCCTCAGAGGTTACTCATCTGCTGCTGAGCTAATGGTGGGTTTGGAAGACACACACGTACTTGCCACTCACTGCCTGATTTGACACAAGGTGAATCCAGTCCACAACACGCAGCGCTCGGTTTATCTCGCCAATCAGTAAGCTGAGCTAGTGCACTCTGGCTGGAATAAAATAAAACAAAAAGATACTGGCTGCACGAGTTTTATATAATCAGTCCAGATTTGGGATCAATACTGGTAGCTGGCGGCTGAACAATCTTGGCCGTCCAAACTCAGTGCACTCCTCATTGGTCTGTCTGACAGCCTAAATGGCAGAAAACAATGTGTAGACAATGACAGATCTTTAAATCTTATCCGCTACTGGGCAGACCTGCATTAAACAGGAGCACCTAAAATGGTCAATGCATTGATTGATGAGCTAGTGAGCCATTAAAAGGGAGCAGCAACAGAATTACAGTAGGCTTGTAGAATTACACTAAATTTAGTTGGTGCATCGCTTTTGCATCGGCCTGCACCACCTAGTGGAAGGCTCAAGCTGTTCTTATATACAGAAGATGGGCAGAGTGCTTCCAGCTCAACGCAGCAACAACAGTCAGTTTCATCATAATCACATTTCACAGATTTGAGCTGTGACACTTTTCAAAGCTGCCTCTGGATGTTACTTTTGTTTCGACTTTTATGCTTGATCTTTGCTTTCAATTTTCATGTGCTGCTTGAAGGTATCAAAACACTTAAAAATGCATCATTTAACAGTAAACCAAGTTTACGCTCTTACCTTACTTCTTTCCAAGCAGAGATCTCACATCTCTCATATTACTTTTTTCTTTATTACGGATTAAAGAGGATCACGACTGCCTACTACACAAGAGGAAACCTCCAGAGCTGCAACCACAGAAGAGGTAAAAAAGTGCAGTTCATCAAGGTGATACTTAGAGGCTGGCCCCAAAAGGGAGTCAGTATAGGGTATGATTTTTTTTTTCTCCACAGTTTAGAAAAACTCCTCCACAACAGCTAATCAAGTCAAGAACACTCTCGTGGACGTAGGCATATCATTGTCAAAGTCTACAATCAAGAGACGCCTTCATGAATGGACTTACAGAGGGTTTCCAACAAGGTGCAAAGCACTGGTTACACTCAAGGACGGATGAGGCAGAAAGAATAATAACCCAAAGTATTCTGCAAAAGTAACTCAGGAGTTTCTCACTAGAAAATAAACGGCCAAGTCAGTCATCTGATCTCAGAGTTCTCGACTTCAAACAGTCAAGTGATTTTCATCCAAGTATGAAAAGCAATCCTATGAGTTTGTCCAACTATTGAAACACTATTGAAATCCATGATGCATAATTATAATAATGAATTGTGATCGTTTCACTTGATTGAAAATCAAGCCAAAACAACAAAATTGTGTTAGTGCCCAACTGCATATGTTTTCTTTTTTTTTCCTTTTTTCCACCTCACCTGATCCAAAGTTGTCTGGGACACCGAGTAGTCCTCCACACGCAGCCTCCGCTGATGCCTGGTGAACTGGCTGAAGATATTGGCCAAAGCTCCCTGTGCGTGTGGGAACTGATACTGCAGCGTGTTGTGATGCTTCTCTTTGAGAACGCTGCCCGGAAAGGTCTTCTGGACAAAGTCCTCGACTGGCTTCAGTGCGGGCGGAGAGCCACCGACCCTCACAATCACAGTGTAGCCATCACCAAATCTAAAAAAAAGAGAGGTCATTATGACACATTTAGTGCCAGACAAAAAAGAGAAGAGCCGCAAACAAGCGTGTTAGTGCCAAATAATGATCTCTCCTCTCCTGTTGTCATGCCATAGCGCGACAGAGAACAGGGATGTGTACTAGAACAAACAGACGTGCCAGGAAGGAGAAGGAATATAAATGAAGTATTGAAAACGGAATTGCGCTCATGTTTCCCAGCCATTTCTAGCTTCCTGGATTAAGTAAGCAGGAGGAGCAGGTGAGTCAGACACAGCGAACCGCAAAGCCAGCTCAACTTTAACAAGTATGTTGGTAGCGGATAGAAAAAAAATGTATTTTCCAAATTATGTGTGTAACTAATATAAAAGAAAGCATTCATTTGGTTGACGAAGTGCTGCCATGCCATGCTGCCCCCCATAGACTCTTTTAGCATCTTTTTGCTAAACGATTTGATTTCACTGCCTGCCACGTCACTATTTTGGTTCAGTTTCACTGCTCTCAGCAACCTTGCACCAAATGAGAATCTGTTTTCAGCCAGGAAGCTGTTACACATCACCAACCCAGCATCAAGTAGAGAGGGTAAGCCACTATCTGGAGTACAGACTCGAGCATCGAGCGGCTAAAGAGACAGCGACTTCCCTCAGGAAGTTGCTGCAGAACAAAACGGAGGTAAAGGAGATTCGTTATGACACTTCTGATGACACCTCTGACGACTCACACGTGTCTTCTGGGCGCTTACATATCCAGTGAACTGTTTGTATTGTTTGGTAACAATTCTGGATATGGTCTTAATGAGCTTGTTTGTTTCGCTAACCGTAAAATAGCAGTGCGTGAAAATAAATAATTAAATGCTTCTCTAATAATCTGAACATACAAACTTTGTCTAAAGCATGCTGAGAAAAACAGCAAAATAAGTCATCATACATGAGAGGGTACATTAACAAAAGTATGCTCCACTGAACAGTCAGCATGCCATTTTTGAAAATGTGTCAGAATGCAACACCGCTACGAACAATATCCTGGACATAAAGTGTTGGCACAAATGAAAATGGGTCATAGCTAAGCTCTAAAGTTAATTAGCATTCTACATCTTTCCGAATGTGTGCTGTGTCTGGTGAGCACCAAATAAAACTCTGTGCCTTGTTATTCTGTCGTTAGCACTCTGATGACCCATTGTTTTCTGCCTAATTAATTCCCTAATGTTGGATTTACTCATGGAAACGTCCATTGCGGCTAGTGTGAAGCTACATGCAATTAAAGTCAGGGGCTCCCTTAGTGACAATTAGAGATATGGTGAATAAACTACAGGCCTACATGCTCCCAGAGAGACAGGAAGCAAAGTTCTGTGCTAGTTCTGAGAAATGCATCGCACACCCAGGATGGGTTGCAGCACACCTTCAGTTAAATCATTCTCAGTTGAGGAGCCACAGTCCAGGCCTGATGCAACTTTGTATAAATTATTGATGGCAACTCTTATTTAATACTCATTTTCATTAAGAATGCATAAGAGTTTCTAATGCTCCTTTCAAAAGTGGGTCTTATCACAGCAAGGACTCAGTTAAGCCACATACTGCAATGCTATGGCGCATGCTAGCATGTTGTCCGTCCACAATAACAACAACAACAGCCTCCATCCAACCGGCCGACCAACAGGGAGGATCTGAGAACTGTGCCTGTGCTGTGATCTCCTCAGGGGCTGCACACCACGGGTGATCAAAAGCATCCCCATGTATCTCTAAAACATATTATGTAGTGCACTGCATGTGGATAGTACAGTGGGTGGCTTACAAGTATCAGCGTGTTACTGCTTGGGCAACCCTTTGACCATTCAAGATGTTACTCCACACTGGATTAATCCCTGCTCTCAGCTCTGCTATGAAATACTTTGCTTTTGCTACGCATCTATTTGGTTCTTTCCACCATGAAAGGTTCATACAAAACTGGCTGTTTCACAGATTAATAGTTTTTAATAGTCAGTCGCGTGAAAACCCAAGTGTACTTATCTTGGCCAAGTGCTGAGCCCAAAGACTAACTGTGAATCTGCTCGCCAAGAGATCCGGTTAGAAATGTGTATGTTTTCATCCCACATTGGCTTTCTGTAAGCTACAGAGGACTCGCGCGCTGTGTTGCGAGTCCTCTGGGTGCTTAAATTATTTGCAGCTTCTAATGTGAAACAAATGTTTTCCTCACAATCCCTGCGTAAGAATAACATAATGTCACCACGCTCTGCTCCTCTAGAGTGTGCACGATCAAGCTGGACAGCATTACAATCCTGTTATTATGGGATTAGTTTAATAATAACCCCACCACCCCACTCCTCCCTCTAAAAACCTCAGTGCTGTTGAAGATTGTAAAGACTAGAATTTACAGTTAAATTTAATTATGGGCTATGTTATTATGTAAATACAATATATATCCATGCATATAACTGTCTGTCCTGTCTCCCTCCCCTCACCCTCAAACAGTCGGGATAGATGGCCCCGCCCCTCCCTGAGCCTGGTTCTGCCAGAGGTTGCTTCCTGTTAAAAGGGAGTTTTTCCTTCCCACTGTCACCAAGCACTTTTTGGGGGGTTTCTCTGTATTATTGTAGCGTCTTTACCTTACAACATAAGGCACCTTGAATTGAACTGTTCTTCAGCATGGTTACTGGTGTCCCCAAGAGAGAAACTAGTATATCACAACTTGGCTCATTTTTATAAACAACAGTCTGCACATGCATATATAGTATTTCCAAGGATTCTTGGTAACTGAAGTTGCTTTGGTGTCCATTTGTAGTCCAAGTACCACGAGCCTATAACGTTTGACCAGGCTTTCAGGCTCAGCTCATATTGTCAAGTCTGTGACCACAATCTCTGCGTGTTTACTGTATCTAGCAGCTCTCATGATCAGCTAGGTGCAAAAACATTTTTTTGCAAAGATCCAACAGGCCAAGAAAGCATTTAGTTGAACAGTTTACAGTAATGACAGAGATAAAATGCCTTATGAATTATCTTCCCCCCCATTCTGTCTCTCTTTGTCTTTCCTTCATTGCAGGAGCAACACAGAAGCTACGGGCAGTACTTTGTGTAAAAAACCCACAAAAACCAAACCAGCATTTCTCTGTTTCTGTATTCACATCAAAACACGCTATTTAATCTCTGATACACTGTCTGTCTTGGCTCTCCTCAATTAAACTCTGGCTGCGTTGGGGGAAAGGTAAACTCAGCTATCAACAAACAGAGCTTGCACTGCTTGGCGTGGTCATAACAATGGCGCTGCATGTGTGAAACAATAATTAACTTTAAACTGGCGACATAGAAACTAAAAGCGAGATCTGTGCTACTTGGGGTTGAATATAGCTCGCGAGAAAATAATGAAGGGATTATATTTACAGTCATGACTGCACCACTTTGTCACAGCTAATCCTTTCATAATATTTTACATTAGAGATACGATACAGCGGCGCAACACAGCATGGCAGAGCCGCTGTAATGTCTGCGGCGCAGTTCTCGCTTCTTCATTTTCATTATTCTGCCTCGATCCTCTCCTTCGCCCTGGTCCGCTGGAAAGTCGTTCTTCCGTGTAATTTAAAACAAACAACAGCCAGACACAGATAAGGGCATGACAGGCAGGAAATAATTCGGCTGCCTTACTTCATCTGAGGGAGTCTGGAAAGGTCACCCTCACCACTGCCAAACCTTGTATTTGTGTCCGCGGGGTGGGGGGAACGGAGGGCATGAGGTCACGTTATGGCTTGGGTGGTCTGATGCTTTGATCAGGCAGGAAGTCATCCAAAAAGTTTCTTAGCTCCTGGAGGAGAAGCTAAAAGAGCTCGAGGCAGAGGCTCCATTAACAGTGTAAGGACAGAGGGATGCATGGGCAATCTCTGTCCAGTTAAACTGCAATTTAGGGAGCCATAAAAAAATAGAAGTGACAAAAAATATCGAAACCTACTGTAAATTTGAGTCCCCCTTAGCAATTTTCTTTGCCGAAAACAAAACAAACAAAAGGCAAAAGAATAAATCAGCATAATGTGAATATATTACCTTTCTCATAAAATACATTTCAAAGCCTGTATCAAACATGCATTGTTTATATCCGTGTTTGCTTGCTAATATTCTTTTTCAATTTGCAAAGTGTATTTTCCTGTCTGTAGATGTGTATCCTTGCTTGTGTGCTAACAGAGCACATGATGACACTGCAGTATCCTCATGTTTAAAATTAAGACCTGAACGGGAGCTTCTGTTGGCTGTGTGCATGCATGCAGACAAGGAAACTGGGATTTTTAAGTTACTGTTGTAGATGGAATAGTGCGCTGTGGATCTCTCGTACGATACTTAAGAGCATATACACCAATCAGGCTTTAACATTATGGACTTTTACACTGGTTATGTCTCCATTGTGGCACCTGGATATATTAGAATATTTTGTCCTGAAAGTTGCTGGTAGAAGCAGGGAAAATGGGCAATCATGAGGATTTAGGCGAGTTTGAGGGGAAACTGTGATGGCCTAACGACTGAGTCAGAGTATCTCCAAACTGAAGCTCTTGTGAGATTTTCTTCATCTGCTCTGATGAATCATTTTACAGGAACAACCTGGAGGAGAGGCTGCTGGTGACATTTTACAGAGCCACCATAGAGAGCATCCTAACGTACGGCATAACAACATGGTATGCAGAGTGCTCAGTTGCACACACCTGAAGAGCCCACTTGTTCAGGAATGGTTTGAGGAGACTACGGCGGCTTTGAGGTGTTGACTTGGCCTCCAAATTCCCCAGACCCTAATCGAGCACCTGTGTGATGTACTAGACAAACAAGTCTAGGTCTATGGAGGCTCCACCTCACAACTTACAGGACTTAAAGCAGTGGTGTCCAGGCCTCGAGGGCCGGTGTCCTGCACGTTTTAGATGTGTCCTTGATCCAACACAGCTGATTAACATGGCTAAATTACCTCCTCAACATGTCTTGAAGTTCTCCAGAGGCCTGGTAATGAACTAATCCTTTGATTCAGGTGTGTAGACCCAGGGCGAGATCTAAAACCTGCAGGACACCGGCCCTCGAGGCCTGGAGTTGACCAAGCCTGACTTAAAGGACCTGTTGCTAACACTTAGTGCAGATACCACAGCACACCTTCAGGGGACTAGTGGAGTCCATGCCTCAGTGGGTCACGGCTGTTTTGGCAGCCAAATGACAGATCATCTCATGACAGATGGTCATAATGTTATGCCTCATCAGTGTATATTGACTTAAATCAGCTTTAAATAAAACTCAAAGTATGAATGAGTTCAAACTATCACATAGTGTCTTATTAAAAACATCCTTTATCAGTGCTAAGGTGTTATGCATAGGTATATAATAAAAAACTGATCTTAAAATTAAGTAAGGCTGCGCTCAGCGTTTCACTCTACTTCTGCATTTTGGCTTTGTTTGGTTAAATAAATAATGACATGACGTAATTGCCCCGTGTTGTTGTTTATCTGAGATTGCATTGACCTGCTGAGCACCAGATTATATGTAAAACCTTAGAATTTAAAGAGAGACTATGTTACTGTTAGGCGTGCGCTCATATGAAACTGTTACAAAGTTTCAATTAATGATGTCACGTGTGTCCAAATGTTCTCTATGACCTAAAAGAGCTGGCTTCAGGCTACCAAGAAAAAAAAAAAGATACATTTTTGTGACGTCACAGGGAACACTCCTCGACAGCAAAACTGCAGCTTAAAGCAGTTTGTGAGGGGCAGCCAATCGGAGGAAAGTTGCCTCAAAACGAAGGCCCGAGATGAGATAACTATTGAGCTGTGAATCACTTAAAGTTACTGTAGCAGAGTCTTAGAGTAAATTATGGAACTGTAAATGAACACACAAGGTCACCTTTGGTGTTACTTTAATTTACCTGTGTGATTGCATGGCAAGAAATATCTAAGATGTATTTACAAGGCACTGGCATGGGCTCATATGAAGGCCATCCTGTGGCTTGTAAAAGTTATGACTACTGCATTTTCAATAAGCATGAGCTTCATAAACCGAAATTAATAATATTGATAAAAGCGTCACCTGTGCAATTCATCACTTTTGGTTATTTGCTATCAATCCACAATCAAATGTTGCTCATCTTGAACAAATACATATGGATGGGACGTATACTGCACCTCATCTGTGACAGCCAATGTTCTGGCAGGCTAAATGACACCTGCACTGGCGACGCACTGTACACTGTAAAGAGAATTATTTTGTCATTCATCTCCGCGGGTGACATGCACTTAAAAACCGTAAACTATTTAGTTAATGGCGCACCTGCAGAGCTGACGCAGAGTGAGTGGGAGGCGAGTTTATTGGACTTCTCTTAACGTCAACTTCGGGTGGGGGGATGGATCCAAACTTTTCTACACGGCTCTTGTAAAAAACTCCTCAGCGCTCGAAGCACATTACCTTAATGCATTTAAGGCACTTTGCATCCTAGTTTTATTTCATGATGTGCTTTAAGCAAGGAGAAAATCTGACTGGAGGCTGTGGGGTGTGCTTACCGCAGCTACTCGGTGAAGTGGGGATATGAATGATATCAATCAGTGAAAAATCCTGCAAAGGCTAGTGGGTGTCCTTCCAAACTGACAAGATTATAGGGGAGCTTTGAAGCTGCTTTTATTGGTTCCTCCACTTCATTTGGGTTTATTTAACACCTGGGAACCTTCAGACTAGCATGCTGCTAGACTGAAGCCCTATTTACAGCCCCTTGTGCATTTTATACTTATTTATTTCTCCCCATGCCCATCAGCCTTTCATAAATTTCTAGAAGTGTGATTGATTTGAGCGGCTCAATGCCAGGGCAGGTTTAAAAAAAAAAAAAAGACAGGGTGTTTTTAACACCCATGGTGGAAGATAATGGAGAGGCTACTCGAGATGGCTGCCCTATTTCTCTGAAACGCACCACCCTACCGAATCTTCAGCTCCTCTCGCACACTGACTACGTCTCTAGTGGTCTGAAATGGGCCATTTTGGCTCATTTGAGGGTTGACTAATACGCCAAAGGCAGGGGTGGGTGCGGCAGCAGAAGGGCATCTGTGTGATAAATACACGCGTGCTGTCGAACTAAAGGGGGCAGTGCTAACAAGGACTTGGATGACTGGGCTGAAAGCCTCGCCACCTTCGTAGAGAGTCGGGAATAAATAAGAGTAACAGGGTGAGAGGCTTCTGAAGGAGAAGAGTCAGTCGGGGGAGGTGACGGGTGGGAGCAAGAGTTGAGAATGTGGTAGGGGTGAGCATGTATTACATGCGAGCAACAGGGGGTCAAAATGTGAGTACTGCCCCCGTGGAGAGAGATCTGCACTCCTCTCGAGGGTTTGTGATGAAAAAGAGATGGGAAAATGGGACAGGGAAGGAGCTCCCTCCACCCCCCCAGATTTGCAGGTCATCCGCTCGCGCCGTGTGACAACTGCGTGCACCACCATTACAATGTCCCCACCCCACCCCGTACTTCAACCCCCGCTGGTCTGACTGGCAGCTGCTTGTGCACTTGTGAAAAACAGCCCCTTCATTTCCCCATTAGAGCCAGAATGTGGAGGCATATACAAAATGATGGCTATTCAAGGGTGAGTTGTGTGTGTGTGTGTGTCTCACAACATGACAGCACAAACATGTGGCAGGATAGTGACGAGAAAAGAAAACTGAGAAGACATTCCTTAATTGCCTTTTCAGTCATTAACGGGGTCCCACACCTCATGAAACATTAATTACAGCAAGCGCAGCGGAGATAGGGATGCTTAATTAGAAATTATTCACTGCGTGGCGAGAACTGAGCGATAGCATTTCAGCGGCATGTAAATTGTCCATGTGAGATCTAAAATAAAAGTGCCCCCCCCCACCCAATAAAAAAAGGCAGACGTCACGCTTATCTGACTTTCCTCTCGTTCGCTTGTCTTGTGAAGTGAGTCCCTTTTACCTGATATCACGTGGAGTTAAGTAGGACACGTGTTAATCCTCTGTCCTCATCCCTCGTCCATCCCCTCTCCAGACTCCAGCCATGCTCTGGAGGCTCTTACCCGTCCTATACTTCCTGTGCAGTTCATGCATTATTTACCCCACCCTGCCCGTGCCCCTACCGACAGGATGCAATTGACACGCAGGATCAACGAACATCTGGGCGGGCCTGATTGCTCTCCCTCTCCGGTCCTCTGCCTCTTAGCTCCTATCACCCCCAATTCTCACTCTTTTTTTTAATCACCATCTATAATCTACCTATTCCCTCCCCGTAGTGATCTAAAAGCCCAGATGTTTTGTATGACATTAACATACTTGATGGGAAATACCCTTGACACCGGTGACCCCTCCTTGCTCCTGCAGGTGTTTCTGCTAATCCCCCGCACAACTTGAAAAATGGTCTGCTCCACCCCTCATCCCAGGTGTATTGATCTTTCCCTGCACCCAGAGATTGCCACAACATATTCCTGTCATGAATGCAGTGCTTGTGTGTGTGTGTGTGTGTGTGTGTGTGTGTGTGTGTGTGTGTGTGTGTGTGTAATGTTCTTCCAGTTACCAGCTTGCACAAAGGAGTGGTAATAATAATGTCACAACACTGTAGCTAAGGTAATGGATTGGCCTCACTGTTACATGCAGGGCTCGGGGCGTACGTGCTGGACTTGGAAAATGTCAGATGAATATCAGAGAGCAGACCTGAGCGCTAAGAGTTAACAGCAGGGGATATCTATGATGGAGAGATGTAAGAAACCCATTAAAAGCCCTGACGAATATCAATGGCCGCTCACGCTGTGAATAAGGACAGAGACGACGGAAACAGAATGTGCGAGAAGAGAAACAAACGTGAATTTGAGGTAATGGCGAAAGATCTGGAACGGAAACGCCAGCCCAGCATACGTGACTGCGTCTTTTCAGGTAAAATCAATACAGTGCAGCCAATATGGAAAATAAACGACTACTTAGTCTTCTGTCTGAATATATGAGGTTAGAGCTTTCACGGTTACTATGGGTAAATATCATCATAATCATGATCGCAGATGTGTATATACTCAGCAGCCACGTTTTCTACACCTATACCTTGTCAGTACCACTTTGGACCCCCTTTGCCTTCATATTAGCCTCAATTCTTCACAGCATGATTTTGGTCCATACTGACATGACAGCATCACACAGGTGCTGCACATCCACGATGTGAATCTCCTCTTCCACTACATGCCAAAGGTGCGCTATTGGATGACTGTGAGTACAGTGAACCATTTTGAGATGATCTAAGCTTTGTAACACGGTGCACAGTTATCATGCTGGAAGCAGCCATCAGAAGATGGTACAACATACCATTACACCGCCAATAACATGATGCTTTCATGTTTTTTATGCCAAAATCACGGCAGCAGAAATTGAGAATCATCAGATCAGGAAACATTTCTGTAACCTTCTGTTGTCCAATTTTGGTGACATTTGGAGAGGTTAAAAAAAGTGTTTATTTGAGAAATATCTCAGCTTAAAGCAGTCTGTCCATATTCTTCTGCTGTCTGATATCAAGCGGCAGAACTGCTGCTCAGTGAATATGTTCTCATTTTCAGACTCTGTAAACCCTAGAGATGGCTGTGTGGAAATATCCCACGAGATCAGCAGTTTATGAAACACTCAGGACCAACAACTCTCTTCAATCACCATTCTCCTCCATTCTCACGCTCAGGATAAACTTCAGCATCCCGTCTTAACCATGGCTGCATGCCTAAATGCATTAAGTTGCGAGCATGTGGTTGGCTAATTGGATATTTGTACGTGCAAATGAAAGGGTATACCTAAAGAAGTGGTTGATGAGTGCGTATATGGAGAAAATTTAAAAGAGAAAGACCACATCAAGGTATGAAATGAAGGCGATGAGAAGAGAAGGACGTCACCACATACCGGAACTCTACGGCTATGGGTCGTTTACAGCATTAACATGTGTTTATTTTTACCTGCTAAATAAAACATGATTAACTAAGCAAACATATTACAAATGAGTCATTTCACATTTATGATGGAATGAAAAACAATCACAGTAACAGTATTTCTGTCATATCTATAATCTGTCAGTCAAATCATCCATGACTTGGTGTTTTGTGTTTCGTCTTTTTTGGCAAAATTAAGATGCATGAAGACAGTGACAGAGTTTGTAGCCTTAACTATACAAACTGCAATCACACACTAATTTTTCAGATTATCATACATTATATGCATTACTGCTATCAACACTGAAGTTTTAGTATCATCAGTACGGTCAGCCCTGTCGACTAGCAGCACCCTGACGAACATGCTGCCTAACATTTGTAGCATCGCAGCACGAGAGCGAATGTTCATTTTTGTGGCTCTCCTCTTGAGCTCCTTCTTAATGAAACAATCCAGGTAGTATAAGCAAGGTTTCTCATTCTTCCTTAAAAACGTAAATCTACTCCTATATTCTTTTTATTATCAATACACACCGTTTTGTGTTATTTATATACACAGTATAAATAACAGAGCTCCTCAGTGGGAGACAGCGATTTCTTTCATCTCAACTCAAGTTACTTCAAAGATTTCTGCGGTTTAATTCTTTCTCCTCTTCTCCGTCTTTGTTTTAGTGGCAAAAAACCCCAAAACATCCCTTACCTGCTCTTCAGATGCTGGATGCTCCCGAGGCACTTGAAGCGACCATTTACCATGATGGCCATGCGTGTGCACAACGCTTCACACTCCTCCATGCTATTGAAAGAAAGAGAGGAGACTCGTGAAGTAGCAAAAACAAATAATTGTAAAAAATGCCTTTGTCTATGTCTTTAACTTCTGAAACTCAGGTCAAGATCACATCAAATGTGAAAATCGATGAAAACTTTAGATTAGCCACGATTTTTTAAGGATCATCTTTAAATTACACAACAATATACGAGGCATTCAGGGTAACGAGTAGGGCTGAACGATTATGGAAAATAATCTAATTGCGATTTTTTGCCCCAATATTGCGATTGCGATGCGATATGCGATTATTTTTTAAGGTCTTTGTCTTCTGTATTATTAAACAAAGACAAGCAATACATCATATAGTATGGCCAATACTATATTACATTAATTTTAAACTGTTCTTTCCTGGAAGACAGACCTCTGTTATGATAACATGAGGTGATGCATGAATTGATGACTGACATTTTTATTTAACTTCTTCAATCACAACAGTATATTTGAACATACACAATAGTTTATTTTTAGCTTACAAACATCTGAGCATAAAGTGCTGACAAGGAACCCTGGTGTAAACATTAAAATGAAAGTCAGTACAATGTGCAGATTGCAGAAATATACATAAAAAAAATCAGTGGCTTTACCACACTCAGTTTTTCGACATCTGTGAACTACTAGACAGTCATTCAATTAAAAAATAATATAAAATAAATAAAACTAATAAATAAAAAATACACACATCTTACTGATCTCTGCAGTCAGTAACATTACACATAAAGTTCAAACATAATAGCAATTGTATAAACACACACACAAACTGGACGGTCTAGCCTTCTGATTAGCTAATCAGAAGGCTAGTTCTGATTAGCGTCACCGCTGTCTCGGTGGAGTTTAATAAACTCGGCCGTCTGCTTCTTGCTATCTAAAATATAACCAGACACTGGCGTAAATTCTCGACTGTCTCATACTTCTGTTTAATAAGTTTTCTGTTTGACGTTTAGTCAGCTGTGTGAAAACCGAGGAGGAACCCACCCGGGGGATTAATAAAGTTTTATTTTATCTAATCTAATAACTTTAATCTCAGCCAAACCGATTTACTCACGAACAAACAAAACACTGAAAAAAGCCCAACAATAACATTTTTAGGTTGTCTAAGTGACTTATATATTACGTTTAACCCGAGCAGCGAAACTCCGCGGTGATCTGAAAATGATGTGCCGGGAGTTGTGCCGTTCTCGGCCGCATCAGTAACCCTCGAGGTCCCGGCTAGCTGTCGAGCTGGTGGGTAGCAGACGCCTCTGAAAACGTCGAAGCACTTTTGCAAATATGGGATATCTTGATAAACCGAGCAGATATTTGATGTTTACACAACTACTTTCTCGCCTGAAAATATGTTAAAAGTTTATTTTGTGACCCAGAAAGATTAGTATGAGTAATTTTAAAACTTAGTAGCGGCCGCCATTGCTGGAAACTGGAGTTTGGCTGGGCCGCGCTATGAATTCTGGGATATGGTAGTAATTTGGACAGCCTTCGGCGCGTCGCTGTGACGTAATCGGTCTACAAATGCGGCCTCAGGAGGATGCAGCCCATGAATTTGGACATGTCCAGAGTATAATCGCAGCCTTTGCGGTTAGAAAATTGCACTTGATCATGTTGCGATATTATCGCAAATGCGATATATCGTTCAGCCCTAGTAACGAGCACCAAGTTTGGCTAAACATTTGATCATGACCATCATTGTTAGCACCCAAGTTAAAAAAAAAAAATTGAGAAACCATATTGAGTAATATCTCATATGAAAGGGCATGGAGAGAGCTGTACAACATCACAGTGATGACAGAGATTTTTTAAAAATTACTCACTTCATGAATCAGTCTTAAAATCTCAGGTTTTTAGCCAACTCTGCTCCAACCATATGGGTGAAGATGAGAAAATAATGATTCAAGGGCACAGGTCAAAGGTCAGGGTCACACAAATTGATTAAAAGCTTTAGTTTCTATTTGATCATCTCTAAACTTTAAAGCAATATAATAGTGATTGGAGGACATGAGCACTTTCTTTGTTTGAACTCTTTAAAATGCTATTTTTTAATGCAACATTATACGACTTCACAAAAAGTTTAATATACTACACTGGGTTTCCATTAACACTCCTGACATCAGCACAAATGATTCATGAAAACGATGCAGTTGTCATTATTGGGGATCTCCATATAACTTATGCTGACATCAGCTTAAAACATCAAAGTTTAAGTACAGCCCCTTCCTTTCAGAGGGGCGGCGCTCTCTGAGTGCTCTTGTTTTGGACCACGTGGACTCACACCTTCACTCACCCACTCATGTTGACTCCCAGTTCAAATTTGAGCATCTAAAGCGTACAGCAAATTCAGTAATCAGAGGGAGACGAAGGGCCCATCTGTAGTTCTCACCCTCTAATTTTTTATCTCGCTCGGCGTCGCGAGTGAGTACGAGTCATTTGTATCCGGGGCAGAACCTGCAATGCCTTTCTGAGGAATGACGCAATTAGGATTATGACTTTGTAAAAACCTGGCGAGCGCGCCACTTAACAAAACAAAACCACCTGGTCATGACATGGACGATTGGATGCAGCTCAGCCGGCGTGCCCGGGACGACAAACGCCAAACGCTCCACGAAAGCAGCACGTGTAATAAGAATCATTCATTCCATAGGCGCTGCCTGCCAGCCTCACATACGACTCGGGTTTGGTAAACGGTCAAACAAACAGGCAGCAAATTGTTAAATGTTCCATATCGACTCGGGCCGTCAACGTCGTGGGTTTCCCGGAGAAATGTGGCTTTTAATTTTTCAACTTTGCTAAAAGAAAAGACAGAAAAAACCCGCCATATCTTAAATTGGTGGCCAGCGCTACAGAAGAAATAGTAAACTTAACTTTGCTCCGGGAAGCCTTGGATAATGAAAAGACTCCAGCACTGATATTGACAGTTTCTCTTTTCACAGAGGCGAAAAAAGAAGAAAGAAAAAAAAAGCGGCAGTCAGTCAATATGCCCTCACGCTTCATGACTGCTTTATAGCAGCCAGTGTGTTTCTGGCAGCCAATATTAACTGCCACACAGGAAACAATACCTTTCAACTAAAGTGTGGCTCCAATCAATTATAATTACAATATTTATAGCTCGCTTTCATTGGTGGACTGTTTGGGTGCTGTGCTTTCCCTGGTGAAGAGTCAAAATATTTTGACTCCATCTTGGTGTGAATGCATCAAATAAATGCGATGTTGCACCTGTGTGACGTGAGAACGACTGAGCGTCCCTCTCTGATGACGCTCAGGATGCAGTCCCACAGGAAGCGTCGGGCTTTGGGGTCCATCCCGGTGGTCGGCTCATCCTGCAATGAACAAAAAGCTTTCAGTCAGTTCCACCCAGGCGCTTCTTTTAAGAATGAGCTGTCAGGCAGTGCACGCAAGCAGGTAAGCTGTGGATCGGTGTGATTTCAGAGAAGTGATGAAATGAAAAGGGGGGGAAAAAAACACATGGATTTTTAGGCTCTAGTATCACAAAGCTCTTTGATCGTCATCATCAAAACATCACGAGAGGGAATATTTTTGGAGCTGTGGTCCAATCTGTGCCGAAGGCCGCTGAATCTGCTCAGCGCAGCCGAGAGCTATATAAGCTCTGCACTACAAAGGCGAATTCTGACCAGACCCATGTTCACATGATGGGAACATAAACATGAAGCACACACCAGCGCAGCACGGCGCACGCTCACACATCTCAGTCACTCGCTGCTTCTTTTTCCTCGGGGCTTGTCTGTCCATGCCTGATTAGACATCGACAGTACTCGGTCCACAGGCTGGCTTCGTTCCGCGCCTGGTTCTATCCTCGCTAGCAGAATCCCACAAATCCCACGGACATTTCCATCGCCGTGCCCAATGTGCCCCCGTGCAAACTCTATGTGGCGCTGCCTCAAGGCCGCCTGGGCTCATTGGGCTCGCGCGCAGTGGCGAAATTGACACGGGGAGCTGACAACACAGGGTCCCCCGCTGACTTGGAACGAAGGCTAGCCTGGCTCAAGGTTTAGCACAGTGCAGCTTGATAGCTTACAAATTGAGGCAGAAACGTCTGGAAAGATTACTCCTTTACATCTTTAATTTAACATGGATGGAGTCATTACTTAAATAAAATTATTATTAGCACCGTAATCCAATGAACTGCTGCAAATGAAACAAAGTAATGTGTTAATTACAGCTGATGGGCAGCAAATGAAACAGGAATAATGTTGAATAGTTGGAGACATTTTTGGGGGGGAAGGAAGGCGAAAACAGGCATTAAAGTGTAGATTTTTACATCTTATTTTGCCATCAAAGCTCAGGAAATCACATCAGACCATGTGATACGCTGACTGGATTTGCGGAAGCTTTGCAAAAATCATAATGAAAGGTTTTTAATTAAGCAAGCCCGTGTGAAGCTCCAAGTGCTTAAGGCCGCTGACGTTTGTCCCTCATAATGCCACGGCACGACTTCCTAATACACATAAATTGAAAACAGGCGGCGCGGCACATTCTGGGTCACTCCTCCATTATTCTTCCACGGGTGAGGAAATGTGTTGGCTCTCGGTTTTAAGATCTGATGAAGAAGGACTTAATATGTGCAAACACAATTCTGTCTGCTCCACATTTTTCCAAAAGGACCGGTGCTTTTTCCCGGAAAATGAAATTGAATTAAAACACGACCACTGAGTGACCTCTGAGATGCACAGCCTGCTCATCCGCAATTAATCTACTTTAAAAATCGTTCAGTAAGGGTTTGCAAGTCTGATCAGTATCTTATTCTTTCTTCTTTTACTAGACGTTCTAACCTGTCGTATTCACGCTGCTGCATGTGTGTATTTAAAGAGAAAACAGCTTATGCTGTACACCACATACACAATATACACAATATTAATAAAGCTGAATCTCACCAGAAAAATCACTGGAGGACAGCCGATCAGGGCTATCGCTGTAGAAAGTTTGCGCTTGTTCCCGCCGCTGTAGGTTCCTGCTGATTTGTTGGAATATTTGGCTAGCCCCAACTTCTGGACCCCCCACTCAGCCACCTATGGAGGAGAGAAAACAGAGCAGCCATTGTGGTGTTGAGAGGAGTGTTCACCTGAGCCCCATCACTGGACTCATGATAGCGTGATGGATGATATTTTGACTATTATATGTGAGCTGTGTGGTTTTTCAAGGACAGGGCGTGACAGCTGGTGTCACCGTGAGACTTTAATGGCAGGTCTGTGGAGGTACTTTACTGTTTTCAACAACATCTCATCAAACACAAGAAAGCAGGAGCGTGGCCAGAGCTGTGGATGTGCATGCTGCACTAAATGAAGGCTGCAGGACCACCAATGAATTCCTTTCATGCACGTGGATGCATTTGTTTATTGATTATGCAAATAAGGCACAGGGACTTTGTTTGGATGGAGACTTGCCATTGCAAAAAAAAATAAAAAAAAATAAAAAAATAAGAATTTGCAGTGAGGAAATTTTTGCAGCAAAGTTAAGAGCTTTGTTAGCCGCACAGAACTGTCCCTTTGCACTGAAGCTAAGGCATCAAAGCCCTGGCACCAGGTCTGAGGCCTGTGGTCACCGGCAGCCTTTTCCTCTTTTGATCTGAGTGCTGGAGAAGCGGGCAGTGTGAGGAGTGCGGGGAGGCCGCCTAGGGCGGGCCACACCACTGGGCATTGTGAATAATGCAGAGCCATAACCCACAAGCTGCTCCTTTTCTTCTACTGGCCATTTTTCATTATGTATGGCTTCTCTCATAGAGGTTATCTATCACTTTGACATGTACTTCACT
Organism: Rhamphochromis longiceps; assembly: GCF_057381845.1. Taxonomy (NCBI): domain Eukaryota; kingdom Metazoa; phylum Chordata; class Actinopteri; order Cichliformes; family Cichlidae; genus Rhamphochromis; species Rhamphochromis longiceps. Next base: position 48,984,510 of record NC_140559.1, read on the forward strand.
TTGCCCTACATGCATTTTAGATGCACTCTGTTCGGTGCAGCAAACAAACAAACAAACAAACAAACAAACAAACAAAATAATCTAAAACTAAAGAAATATAGTGATGCTGTTTCAATAGCTTTCTATCTAGTCTATACTTGGTACCAGCCAAGGTGCAGATGTGGTGATGCACACCATTAGCCAGGAGTGAAACAAAGGCTTCAATTAAGAAGATTACCATGGCGACCTCTCTTGCCGGTACCCCTCGTAGCCGGGCGTAAAATTCCACATGCTCTCGTCCAGTCAGCAGCTCATCGAGAGCATCAAACTGGGGGCAATAGCCCATGTTCTGGTGCACGGACCTCATCTCAGTTCGGATGCTGCGGAAGAAACACAAACGCTGGGTGACCTTCGTGTTTCTAATAAAATATCTGAAGACTGTATTACATGCAGTCTTCATGCAGCACAAAGACATGAAACACAAAGAGACGAAAGCTGTACAGCAAACAGCAACATAACTGAAGTAGATGTCAAGCTGGGTTTTAGAGGAGAAGATTCAAACTGGCGTAGAAAGTAAAGTTGTCAGATATTCACAATAACTTAAAAGAATTAGAGGAGCAGAGGTGAGCCAGTCAACCCTCAGTGAAATTCCTCCAGACTATCATAAAGCAGCAGACGGGTTCATTTCACATCCTGTATTTGCAGTCTTAAGTAAATGTCCCCAACACACATTCTCTGTTTTATCAAATACAAACACAAATACACAGAAAACATTTTCTTATATTAATACTTTCACCTTCAGCAGCAGCAACAAATGTTTTTCGCAGCATTTTTTTCTCTTATTTTCTTAGTAACATTCAACAAATGTTCACTTGAAATCTCTTTCACCTGCTGCTTGGAGTCCGCTAGAGCTCAACAAGGTCGTGTTGTGAACCGAAAACTCCATTAATCTAATTATATGTTGAGTTCTAGCTCTGAGTAAAAGTTCACAATAACAGTGAGCAATAGTCCTTTGATAATTAAAGCACCACTACAGTGCTACTATTTAAGTCTGTTAATGCTTCAGTGTTCTTTCATGTCATGAACATTAAAGCTTGCAGACCTCCAATCAGAAGCATCCATGAAACAGGCTTAAAACGTACCATCACACCGCATGAGTTCAAGTTTCTTCTTTTTGCAATAACATTTTCAAGAGTGACTGACTCGCTATGAGCTAAACAGCTGCTCCGAGCTAACCGCTGTTAGGCTCTGTCGGTGTCAGATTTATCCAAAGCGTCTGGCTGTATTTCATTTGTAAAAAGGATCTCTTGGCCCCAAGTTTAAAGACTCTTAATGCCCTGGTTTCTACTGTATTTCTTTTTTTCAATAGAGAAAATCATATTCACAAAAGTCATAACTAATTAATGATTTCACTTTTGCTTTTCTGTTTCATCTATCATGGATTTGGGACTGAATTTGAACATTATTTTCCATCACAAATAAGGCTGGGAATTTATGTGCAGCATCTGGCCACAAGAGGGGAAGTGCCATAAGCCAGAAAACGCTTTGGAAATACAAATACAATTCCTGAGAAAGTTGGAAAAACTGTCAAATGGAAAACTGAAAACAATTGTTTACAAATCTCATTAATCCATATCTTGTTTACAATAGAACCAGAGCATGCCCGTTCCCACTGTCCGACACGTCTCATAGTAACGGGAAAAGTACCTTTCCATGTCGTTATGAAGCGCTACGGGTTCTCAATTAAAATGAATAGAATGCACTCGCGGTGATAATCGACGCTTTGAACTGAGGCCCCAGTCCTCCATTCCAGCCCTCACCATAACCTTAACCCGATCACAGTGTAATCTAAAGCGATTCATGATGAGGACGTAAAGATTCATTCCATCTGGCTCTCATGCCATGCTCACATAACATACCGACAATTTGTCACACGTGTCTGTATGTTACGTGTTGCCATGAGAACGTGCTGCAGAAAGCATGTCAAATGTTATATTTTAAGAAAGATATTTGCTTATTTTAAAGTTAATGGCACCAACACATTTCTAGAACAGGTGCGGCTGTAAGACACATTGTAACACACTGACTATATCACCATGTACAGTACAGAATTGTTTTTAAATATCCCAAGAATTTGGAGAAATCTCTGTATGTAAGTGACAGGGTCAAAAATCTCCACTGGCTGCAGATGATCTTTGGACCTGCGGGCACTGCATTAAAAACAGGTATGATTCTGTTACGGAAATCACTGCACGTGCTCAAAAGCGCTTCCAGAAATCACTGTGTGCTGTCTCAGTTCACCGTGCGATCCACAAATGCAGGTTAAGGCTCTATAATGACATTACAGCCAAAGCTCACTGAATTGGTTGGAGACAAAGTTGAAAACTGTTCTCTCTGGAAAACATGGATGCTGTGTCTGCCAGACTAAAGAGGAGAGGCCCCATCCAGTCTGGCTTGCACATCTGGAAAAACACAGTCAGCGCTGTGTTTTATAAACAGGTCTTAGAGCAACGTATGCTCCCCTCCAGACAGCATCTTTTTCAAGGCCTTGCATATTATAGCAGAACAACCTTAAACCACATACTGCAACAACATGACTTTGGAGTAGAAGAGTCCAAGTGCAGAACTGGCCTGCAGTCAGGAGCTTTCACTTTATTTTCTCAGTTTAAACATTTGATATGTTTTCTATTTTGAATAGAATTTTGGCTTATGGGATTTCCAAATCATTGTATTCTGTTGTTATTTACATATTACGCATCATCTCAACAATTTTGGCACTGGGTTTGCACAGACTACACTGCTGTTAGCTTAGTATAGAGACTAAAACCTCTAAACTCTGGATGATCTTTGAAGACTGAGGATTCCAACAAGAGGGGTTAATTAGCCCAAATACATACTTATAAATGTGATGATGTGCATTAGCGTCTCTGTGGTAACTGAGGTAATCCACTTCCTTCTTGGTCTTCATCAAATAACGGCAGCTAATGAGCCACCTGCTGCGGTTAGCATGCTAGCTTTTCCTGAACAGTAAAAGCATGCTAAATGCAGGCATTGCTATTTTCTGTGAGCCCACAGACGCAGACAAGAGAGACGACTGCCATGAGAGCATAAACTTCCATTTAAGAGAAGCTGCCTTTTCTCTTCTACTAATCGTTCTTGCCAATGCACAGAAAGCATAATGAGCTGAAAACAGAGTGGGTGTAATCACATCTGTTTTTCCTTTTCTTTTTAGTTTTCGTTCCCCCTAAAGGTCTCGGATTTTTCTCTGATCTCCTTTGTACCTACATTAATCAACATAAACACTGCTGAGCAAAGCACTGCTCTCTTTGCCGCTTGTTTTTCGTTGAACACAAAGTCAATTGCAAGACGTGCGAATGAACAGCCGCGGCTCAACCGCACTCTGCCGTGCCGCCTTAAGAGATGCGCGCCAAGGCAACGGAACACGGTTGTTTGTTCCTAAAAATAAGGAAGAGCAAACTTTCTTTCTCTCAAGTGCTCGAGTGTCAGGGTATTTTTTATTTTTTTTGTTTTTGGCATGTACAAAGATTTCTTACCACTGATATTGCAAGGCTGAGACAAAAAAAAAACAGAGCAGGGTGCAGGGTGAGGATATGAAAAGGAATGAAATATGTGTAAGCTGTACAAGAGGTAAGGAGGGGGAAAAGGCGAGAGCCGAGTCTTCAGCATTTCTGAGAATCTCAGAGTAAGGAGAGAAAACCAAAGCTGAAGGAGAGGCAGAGACAGCCAAATGTATAACAGATAGTGGAACTGCATAGCTGGGAAAAACAAAGACAGTGAGAGTGCCGGAGATGGAAAAATAGAAAGCGGTATTACAGAGAATGAATGTAGCTGTGGAACAGGATGTGAGCTATAAAAAAAATACAGCTCGATCCCCATCTGAGCAGCCTTCCTAGGTGGCTAATTATGATGAGGTACTTGGTGCACTAGTGGGAGTTAGGGCCTCACCTGTATCCATTTAGGAAGGCCTCTCCACTGGAGACTGGGATGTCTCCTGTCAGCATCTTGAACATGGTGGTTTTTCCAGCTCCGTTGATTCCCAGCAAGCCGAAACACTGGCGGGGACAATGAGCGGGGGCGTCCGTTAGGGAAAACAGTGTTTTACGGTGTCATTGAAAAACAGGCAGGGGAAACCGGCCTGGGATGACATTTCCAGTTTATAGCATGCAGGTTTTTATAATAAATACCACTCATTAACACGTTTAATGAAGTTTACCTATAGACTGTGCAAATACTCGTCTGCTGCGTGTAACTGGGACTGCAGTTTATATTGCATGCTCGACTGCGTCGATGTTTAGCAAAATAACAAATTGATATATTCTGTGTGCAAACAAAACAACAAGACTGTAAATCAACACGGCAGGCGCACAGGAACAAATACTAAAAAAACTAAATAAAAAAACACTCCCAAAGCATTTCTTCCTCACTCTGTAAATTGCTACAACAAACACCACCCTCTCTCTCTCTGTTTTTTATTTCCTGATGCTGCTGATTTTACTTCCCTCTAGAGGGCATGTGGCAGGAAGTTGTCCCCGCAGAGCCCCGCGGTCATGTGACCCGCCTTAGGTGCTCTGGCTCGGACATAAATATTTGATTTCTGTCATTCATTGATCCCTGCTTGTTTGTGACCTGTGCTTGCAAATGCACAGAGAGCTAAGCTTGATGTAAATAATGCATGGAAATGCAGTGTGTGATCAGCAGAGCCCCGTGAATCACAATATTCCACTGGCATTTACATTGGGCTTTGAGTCAACATTGGAAGGGAGGATAGGATACTAGCGGAAAGCCCGCCGAGCACGAAAGCCTGTCAGCATTTGAGATTATGTTTAAATCAAGCTTCTAGTGCTACGCTGCGTGTGACAGTGAGTGTGTGTGTGTGTGATATCCCACATGATATAATGAGTTTTACACAGATAAGTTGTCCAGTTCCCTCCGTGGCGTTGGCCTGTTTGGTTTCCTCCTGCCAAGTGCACAGAACTCAACAATCACTGAGTCCACATGCTGCTGCTACACAACACCCATTTCTTTCCTGCTTGTATCTTTAGTAGAGACATGCTTAGCTGTAGTATGACTACACAAACAAGCCTGATAAGGAGATCACTGTTCCTACTAATGTCTTCTTTGAGAAGAGTGGAAGATATTTTGATTTGACTCTGAGAAAACACTGAGCCAAACACTCTCAAACTGTCAAGAAATACACTCGCACTGTCAGTGCAATCGCCCAACTCAATGCCCTCGTGCTCTCGTGAGTCAGTACTGTCGGACAATTCATGTCATTCATATTTTATTTTCTGCAGAAACTGATTTTTGCGAAGTAATCAAAAGTACGATTGTTAAAAAAAAGCCCCACAACACGGAGAAGTGCAAACAGACAATCTACTTGAGAAGGTGCTTGTGTGATACAGCAGCATCTGGCTCACCTCTGCGGCAGGAACGCCCACACATAGCCTGTCCACAGCGGGGGTGCTCTTCCGAGGGTATACCTGCAGGGAGCAGACAATAAAATGAATCAACCAACCAGCAAGAGGAAAGGAGAGAAAGAAGGCGAGAAGGTGGGAGGCAATGGGAGTGTGGGAAGCAGACAGTGAGAAAGATAGCAAAGAGGATGGCATGAGAAAATATGGAGCGATAGGCCAGAGCAGCAGGGAGGAAGTGAGATGGAAGAAGCAGGTGGAAAAAAGAGAGAGAGAGTGTGAGAGAACGCGAAGGAAACAAATTTTAACAAGAAGGGATAATTTGCAACATTTAGAGTGAGCCAGATGGGAAAAGCTATTAAAAAAAAATTAGACACTTGCGCAGAGGAGAGAGGGAGAGGACATAAAAATGAGTATTTGTGGCTGCAGTGACAGCATTCATGAGCAAATCTGTCTTGACTTTGAGTACCACTTTAGCAACCTCAATAACCATCAACACACTGTCACTAGATGACCAGCATTTTATTTTATGCACGGACAGCGCATTCGGCCACATTCACTGGCCTCGAAATACAGTGTTCAGTTCAGTTCAGTTCAGTTCATTTTTATTTCAAACATTTCAAACATGTGCCTTCACAATCATTACAAAATATCATTCCATTATTTGTTTGAAAAGGAGTAGGCTGAAGTATTTACTTATTTGTCCCTACCCCCTCAAGTTTTACCTCTCATTCATTTAATTTTTTTTTTTTTGTCTTAAATTAAACAAACAACATATGAAACATATAAACATATGAAGTAAAACAAAACATAACATACATAAATCAAAAACAAGAAATTAGCAAGCCCCACCACAGTATAGTTTCTTTCATATGAAAAATACAGAATGTGTATATTTGCAGATACACAAGTTATGGAAAAACAACAAAACAAACAAAAAAAAAACAACCAAAAAAGAACCACAACACCATTACCAGCAACATTACCGTCCTGGGTTAACCCCGTTTTCTTCATTCTTATACTTATTTAAAATTAGGTTTTTATATTTTACTTTAAACTGTTTTATGTTTTGACTGTCTTTTATTTCTTCTGTTAGACTGTTCCATAATTTAACTCCTGCAATTGAGATTGACATAGTTCTTAAAGTTGTTCTAGCACTTTGTATTTTTAAATTCCATTTCCCTCTTAAGTTATACCCACCTTCTCTTTCTATGAACAATTTACAGATTTCTTTGGGAAGCAATTTATTTCTGACTTTATACATTATTTGCGCTGTTTTAAGCTTCACCAAGTCTTGGAATTTAATAGCTTGCATTTTGACAAAGAGTGCATTTGTATGGTCCCTGTACCCTACATTATTTATTAATCTAATGGCCCTTTTCTGTATTATAGTTATTGTTTGTGTGTTACTTTTGTATGTGTTTCCCCAGACCTCTACACAGTAGCTCATATATGGCAGTAGTAAAGCACAGTATAAAATGTGCAGTGCTTTCTGATCCAACATATGCTTTGCTTTTCCCAGGACGGCAATGCCCCGTGCCAATTTCCCCCGAACATAAGTAATGTGTGGCTTCCAACAGAGCTTGTGGTCAATGATCACCCCAAGAAATTTTATTTCATTTACTCTTTCTAAATATACATTGTCAACACATATTTCTACTTCGATGTTTTTCTTTTGGTTTCCAAACAACATAAATTTGGTTTTATCTAGATTCAATGATAATTTATTTATATCAAACCACTTCTTTAATATCGTTAATTCCTGTGTGATCATTTCCAAAACCTGTGGCAATTCCCCACCTGAACACAGTATATTTGTGTCATCTGCAAATATTACAAACTTTAAAATCTCCGATACTCTGCAGATATCATTTAAGTACATAATAAACATTTTTGGACCCAGTACTGAACCTTGAGGTACTCCACAAGCTATATCCATCAAATTAGATTTATATTCATTTATTTGTACATATTGTTGCCTATTCCCTACATAGCTTTTTAACCATTCCAAAACCACTTCCTTAAACCCGTACTTTTCCAGTTTTTTTAATAGAATTTCATGATTAACAGTATCAAACGCCTTCTTTAGATCTAAGAAAACTCCGAGCGCATACCTCTTATTATCCATACATTCCGTTATCTTTTCCATTAGATCTATCAGTGCCAAAGCTGTTGATCTGTTGTTTCTGAACCCATACTGACTGTCATTAATTCATATTTTTCCACAAAACTGTCAAATCTTTTTATGAAGAGTTTTTCCAGTATCTTAGAGAACTGGGAGAGTATTGACACTGGGACACTGTGACGACCTTGGTGAAAAAGCACGCCATCTTTTCTGTTAAAGAAGTCTTAAACCCAGTTTAATAAGACCGCTCAACACAAATTGTCAATTAAATGGAAGATTAAACGACCTCATCATTTTTGGAGAACGGCTGCTTGCATCAAGGAGTTCTTGGGTTGAATCTTAATTGTGAAATTACATTTAGCTCATACAACAACATCCTCGATTGAAAAACAAAACTGATGTCAAGGTGTAAAAATCTGCAGTTCTTCAAATGGCCACTTGAGGCTTATTCCCCAAAAATGAAAACTTGAGAGCAAACTAATGATACAGATTTACAGCAGCTTTACAAAAGAAATACAGATAATTTGCTGGTTAGTAAAAACTGTAAGGCAGTTGGTTCTCAAACTTTCAAAATCTGAAAAAAATTCCCAAACCACAAAATATATTTGAACTAATAATTCACATTAAAAAAATAATACAAATTAAATTTTTGCTAGATAAAGTCAGCAAATTAGCCTTCAGCAGACCCTTTTTGGTTGCTTTCTGTACCTAAAAACAATTTTGCTTAATTTGGTTTCTTTCTCTTTTTTTTCAAACAAATTGAGAACACATGGTTATATTATAACCAGAGGTCTATGAGTAAAGGTAAGGAATAATTAAGAGTGTGAAGAGATAGCGAAACGCTGAATAAGTAGTGAACACTGATATATTTTTACTGTTTAATTATTAAGACCTAAAAGTATATTTTCCTTTGGGGGTGGTTAGCTGAGTTACCAGTTAGAGTTACAGGCGGAGACCTTTTTTTCAGGTTCACTGGTTGTAGACAATAATGAACCTGTTGTTCAGTTTCTAAAGTGAGTATCAGTGTTGCCAACTCCTGATTAAGGAAAATCGCTATTGGCTGTCCTAAAAGTTGCAAGAAGTCGCTAATTTGCATAATTGGTCATGCTAATATAATTGTAACCTACGTTGTTGGAGAGAGAAATAACATCGTGGAAGAGACAAAGTGAGTAAAAAACGTCCTAAATGCATTTAGAATTTATTTAGAACTACAAATTAAATTTATTTTAGCAATTATTGTTATTTTTAATGTCACAATTCCAACCTTGCTCCTTTATCCGGGCTTGGACCGGCAAAAGTGACCCGAAATAGGCACTCTGGTGGAGTTACTTTGTGTGTGTGTGTGTTTATAAGTAGTTTTAAACCTTGTGATCCACAAAACAGCATAACAGTAAAAGAAAAACTGACTGCGGTACAGTCAGTGCGAAAGCAGCGGCTTCGCTCATGCGCGATTCATTTGCAGTTTGGACGCACAGGTGTGAACGTCTTCTGCCCTGATAGCAGCTGGGGGAGGACTATCCTCCGCCCGTGAGCGCTTTGGAACAGGCGAGGTGCCCACGGCAGCACCCGCTGCTTGTTGAGAGTAAAAATGATACCCGCTTTCACGTCAAAAAGTCGTCATAAATAAGTCTCCAATAACACCAGAAAAAGTCGCCAGATTTGTCGCTTTTTAGAAAAAAAGTCGCTAAGGGGGTCTGAAAACTCGCTAAATATAGCGACAAAGTCGCTGAGTTGGCAACACTGGTGAGTATGTCTTTTAAGCCTGTTTGTGCTAGCCAAATTAGCTTCCCCTTTAGAAAACACTGACATGCTAACCAAGCTAGCCAGCGGTATCATTAAAACTCTCTTCTTGTCTAAATATGGTCCAGTCAACAAAACAAACAAACAAGCAAACAAATAAGAGCAGAAAACATATTATATTAGAAATTGGCTTCAATGAGTAAAGAGATTATCTCTATACTTCTGTAGCTAAGAAATATTTAATAGTGTCGAGAGACAGTGGATAGAGAACTGCTAAGTAACTGATTAATATTGATACATTTTTAATGTTTAAATTATTAAGACCTAAAAGTATGGCTTGTTTTCAGCCACAGGTGGGAAGCATGTTTTTCAGGGTTTACTGGATCTAGACAAAAAGGAACTTGTTCTTCAATTTTTCAAGTGAGTACATTTGAATCGTGATCGTGGCTGAAGAGTTCGCCTTGTAATTGGCTTGGACAGTCTCGGTCGTTCTGTCCTTGGGCAAGACACTTCACCCATTGCCTACTGGTGGTGGTCAGAGGGCCCGGTGGCGCCAGTGTCCGGCAGCCTCGCCTCTGTCAGTGCGCCCCAGGGTGGCTGAGGCTACAATGTAGCTTGCCATCACCAGTGTGTGAATGTGTGTGTGAATGGGTGGATGACTGGTTGTGTAAAGCGCTTTGGGGTCCTTAGGGACTAGTAAAAGCACTATACAAATACAGGCCATTTACCATTTACATTTCTAAGCCTGTTTATGCTAGCCAAAATTAGTGTCCCACTTAGTATAACACTGAATGGCTAACCAAGCTAGCCAGCAGAATCGTTAGCAACAGAAAAATGTCAAATGTGAGACATGAAGATAAACCAGTGGGTAAAGTGATAGATATGAACATCTTAGATAGGCTGTGATCTTACTTTAGTATTATTTTTTGGTGGCATACTTGCTGAAACTAACATATGGTTTAGATATAAGCTCTGGCTAGTTAAACCTCCTTTATGCTATGCTGAGGACTCCACCAATGCCTAAAGGTAATATATAGTGTTTTAGATATGCATTGTTCTATTATATTTGCCATATAATTGCTTTGTTTGTCTGTTAGCTTCACTAAACTAACATATTTTAGCTTTAATTGTAGGTGGAATATTTGATTATAATTGGGTAGGCAGAGGAGACTTTTTTTGGCGTTATCCTGCTTTAAGATATTGTTGTTGCTGTATGGGGAGGAAAAAAATAACCAGTATATTTAATATATATTTAATGTTTAACATCTCATCGCAATCAATGCCTGTCCAAACCAAGACAGACCATTTGATTGACCACACAAGTTCCAATCAGAACTAGAATCATATCTTCAACAATGCAGAACAAAAAAATTTCTTGTAATTGGATTGTGAGTCAGCATCATGTCGAGGCTGTGTGGTTACACTTTCAATAAAAAGGTGGCTTCCCATAGATTTACTTTCATCTTTTTTCTGACAAATGCAAAATATAGAAACATCTACTTCAAATGAAAATGTTTTGTTAAATTCTAAACAAAAATCATGAACATCCAACAAAATTAAGCATTTATTTTGGTGCCCTTCTACTTTGAAGGCTACATATGGGTTGTGTATGCTTTCAATGTGACTTGGAATCAGTGTTGCTTTGTTCTCATGTGGAAAGACAAGACAAGGCCTTTGTTCTTACTGGAGAGTGTGACAGTTTAAGATATTTAGCATTCAAAATCAAGGACAGCACTGTGCCCTTTTGAGTTAAGAGTGTCTGTTTTGGTTTCATAAAAGCTGAAAAAAGACTTCTCTGTGAGTGTTGTGCATGGTTATGTTCTCGTATTGGAGAGCTGCACTGGAACAAAAACGTGTTGCTAAATTTTTGTTAGTATGAATGTTACATTTCTTGGTATTTTAAAACTTTGTATCCGAAGTAAATGCGAATTTCAGTCTGCCATTTAAGTCTGACAAACAATGACATTACATTTATTACACAGTTGGCACATCAAAAGCATCTGATAAAAGCAGGAGTAGCACAGATCCATCATTTTTCCAGCACCATCTGGCAGCTGCACTCAGTATTTATCAATCTGGATTACATATACTACCTTTCAGTGATAGTTTTAGGTGCTAAAGCTACATCAAAGCGAGAGATATATGTATGGAGGAAGGCAATTAAAGGATAATTCCCCTCTGGCTCGAGTACCGCTGCAGCTGTCATGATAAGCAGACCGACATCTAATCAGATGAGACGGCTTTGAAAATAGGATGTCGGCACCTAAAAAGCTAAAATACAGATTTAGGTTTTAACATCTCAAGTCTTGAGTTTCAAATGCTGCATTTCCGGCTAAACCATGTACACTTACGGTCCTTTTTCTTTTTTAAACAGTACTGCAGATCATGACTCACAGTGCAAAGGTTCACATTTTTTGACACCTTTTACCTTCACAGCCCTGTTAAAAGAACGTGTACCCTTCGATCTCACCACTCTTCACGTCTTGAACAAGTACAAACTTCTGGAAATGACAGTGAACTCATTAAGAAGCCAGTTTGAGATGATTTGAACTTTGGTAAATGGTCTTTATCCTGCTGGAAGCAGCCATCACAAGATGGTACAGGCTTGTAAAGGGATGGACCTGGTCAGTAGCGGTTTTTGATACAGGCGACACGGGCTGTTGCCCGGGGCAGCATCGTGGTGGGGGGCGGCATCATGGGCATCGGTTAAAAAAATAAATAAATTGCTCGTACTCATGCTGCCCCGACGTCATGCCAGCGTATATTGGGAATAGCATAGGCACCAATCGGTTTTCTATCGCCCATTTTCTGGGAGTAAGGGCGCCCTCCGTTTGCGAGGTGCGCCTGCTGCTTGGCGGGGGATTCTCTGGCTGGCTGGAGCAGCATCTAATAACCAACTTGCAAAATAAAACAAAATAAAATCAAACCAACAAACACGAAAACACCGGACATCATGATACAGACTTATAATTTGCGCCGATGTTTTTTCGAAATTCTATAAAGTGAGCGCGAGAGCCCTCGGTGCGCCTGCTCGCTGCTGAAGTCAAAGTAAACTTTATTGTCATGTCCGCTACATACAGTCCAGTATATAGAGAGACGAGATGACGAGGCTCCAGTTACAGCAGTGCAAGTAAACAAACAATAAATATAAGAAGAGTAAGAAAATAAATATACACTTTAGGACTCGGGGTAAAGGGATCAATAACAATTTAAAATTTATAATTTACAGTTTGATGATTTAAAGTCTCACACACAACCCGTCGAAAGGGGAGGGGGGCGGCTGCTTCCAAATAGAGCACATTTCATTCATAATGTTGTAAATCCAAGCCCATTATGTATTCATGATTTGAATCCTGGGTTGTGTGAAATCCCAGAAATACACCTTAGACAGGGTCAATCTGTGAACTAAGGTGTAGGTCTGTTAGGTTATGTTGTGGTGATCCTCGGGTTGGGGGATGGGTGTTCATACTGCAGTGCAAAATTAAAACCAATGGAAGATGGACAAAAAAGTTCAAAGCCATCAGGTGCTCAGTTTAGAAAAAAGAGAAAAGTAGAGGAGGCGAAACGAGAAACGGGGGGCAGCAGAGGGAGTGTTCGCCCAGGGCGCCAAACAGGCTAGGACCGCCACTGGACATGGTCAGCAAGAACATTCAGGTTGACTGCGACATTTAAACAATGCTTAACTGGTACTAAGAGACCCAAAGCATGCCAAGAAAATATCCCCCACACCATTACACAACATTTTTCCAATCTCCTATAGTCCAATTTTGGTGAATTGTAGCCTCAGTGCATTTCTTGCCCATTCTCGTGCTTATGTTGAAACTTCAGCTGGTTGTCTTCACCACGCCAACATGCCTAAAGGTACTGAGGGTAATGAGCTTGGTTTGTAAGAGGAGTAAAAGAGGCCTAAAAAGATCCCTTCCCTGCGCCTCAACCCCCTAACATCTTGTGTCAGGTGGTCTCAATAAGTCACGTGATAGGGTGAGGTAAGGTCTCACCATGGTTTTACTTGAAATAATGATGATAATGACCCACGCCATTTTTCACACCTTGTCTTATGTGATGAGGCACATGACCAATAGTGGGTCATTGACTCTCCTAACGGACAGCTCCCACTAGGGTTTAAATACCTGGGACTCTGCACCATTTGGTTTTAGAACTGAAGAAGCTTCTCGGATGAGAGGTGAAATTCTTCAAGTAACTTAAAGAAGTCCAGTCGCTTACTTTCCAAGCTCCTTAGACCAGTGTTTCCCAACCACTGTGCTGCGGCACATAGGTGTGCCGTGAGAAATGATCAGGTGTGCTGTGGAAGATTATCTGGTTCCACCTGATTAGTACTCTAAGCGATCAGCTTGAGTAACAGGCTGAATAATGACATTCTCTTCCACTAGAGATGATAAAGACGAAGAAGACAACGCAGCGATAAATATTTGATAGATAAATATTTGAAAAGAAACAATAGTCAATCTGACCTGGGTCCTGGAGAAAATTCCTACACCGATGAAGGCCCTAGCATGAGTAGTGGTCAGAAGAAAGCAAAAAAGGTATACTGGGGACAAACCGAACTAATTCTGCTATACCTGGTGCAAGGGGGAAAATGATCAACATGCTTTTTGTGACAGGTTTGTTTGGTGGTGTGTGGTGTGATTTTTCTAATGTGAAATATGTGCCGTGGCTCCTAAAACTGTAACTCTATAAACTGTATTTATTACAACCTTATTTAGTATAGTTCCAACAAGCCCCCCCCCACTCAATGTGCAATATCACTGATCACACTCTCAATGCACCTGCTAGTTAGATGGCATGTATGTGTATGTATATAGATGTAAGCATGTATGTGGAAATATGTATGTGTATGTATGTACGGATGCATATATGTATGTATGTGCGTGTATGTTTGCAGGTGTATATATAACTTGTACATATCTTTCTTGTGTAAATGTACAATTTGTCTGTTATTGTGTAAATACTTAAGCTATTGTGGACTTCACACACATGGAGAAATGCCAAACTGCCTTTCATTGTTCCTGTAACAGTGACAATAAAAAGCTATTCTATTCTATTCTATTCTAAAGGTTGGGAAACACTGCCTTAGACTACAATGACCTGGATGACTGAGAACCTACACAGACTTAAAGGCACTGAGTTACTGCCATGCCTGATTAACTGGTGTGAGTCTAAAAAATTTAAATTATTAACACGATGCAAATGGAGTCACAAGCAGGCTCTAGTTTGCCTTTTAAGATGAAATTTAAGAAAGGGAAAACTGCCAGAAAATATACTTTTTGGAAAAAAGCTGAAAAACCTCAAAATCACTTAAGTCGAGTCTGGTAATCACTCAAAAATGGGTAAATAGGTTTTAGGCTAATGAACAGTTGAATCTATGTATAAATGTTTTTGTAGACAAATGTACGCCCTCTCTAAATGTAAAACCAAGAGCTCTTGCCAAAGGAGTCTCATTTGAACGACTTAAATGCCCTCAATACACATTAGCACATTAGCACACTTGTAGTATGCCAAGGTGCCACTCATCACTCATTCTCCTTAATCCAAACAGCTGTCACAAGGTTCCTTGAAACTTTCCCTGTCATCTCAGTGAGTGACTGGAAGGTTAAACTGACAGCACTGGGCCTGGAAAATGCTCACAGACGGACACACTTCCATCGATTATGGTGTCGACGCTAATGCAGCAGCTAAGTGGAGGCTACCAGGTGGGGCGCATAGCAAAACGCTCCTGTTTAGTGCAGCAGGATAAGGAAGGGGAGGAGCAGGTATCTGACAGATGATTGATGGCCTGTCGATCGCTTCAGAGGCATGCTCAGATTTATGACAGGACCCAGCCTGTGGCACATGGCCACCAAAGCCATGTGCTCATTGATCATTTTATTATCTACACCCCCCCAATGGATGGGGCACAGCTGTGGAGGGAGTCAATGAGGGCACTGCAGGAAGAATCCTGATGCCTTCTGCCAATGCTCCGCTGTGTTTGTGTGGCGATGGGCCACTGTGTCTCATCTCGTAGACGTGCTGTCAACTGCGAACGTGCACATGAGTAATAACTGAAGTGCTTGTCGACAGCAGACTATTTCAGCCAAACCGAGTGAATACTTTCATACTGTTTGAAAGGCACATTTGCAACAATGATTTTAAGAACTTTAAAGACGTTAGCTCTACAACTCTTAGCTGAACAACTAGCATTCCTACAACCCGGCCCAACTTTTTGCCTTTGAAGATGATTTGTAATACATTACCCATCCAACTGTTTTGTTCAGTAATTACCCTAGGGAGTGTGGCGCACAACTGTGTTTCGTGAGCAACGAGTGAGAGATTAAGTATGGTGAGAATGAGCAGACCGAGGGAGTAAAGGAGCGAAGAGAGGTGGTAAGAAGCAAAAGGCTGTTAGATCGTCCAGCTGTCGGCACTGGAGCTGCAAAGCAGGCTGCTGTGGTGACACTTCCTGCTGCCACGCTGCCCGCAGGGAGGGAACATCTGCCAGTGGATGAGACGTTAATCTTGGTGGTGTTGAGGCTCGCACCGCCACAGTATGCTCAGTCTCACACACACCGAGGGAAGGAGGGCCAGAGCTACATAGGAGCGCACACCCTTTCCACCTCTAAAAGTGTAATCTTGTTTGGTTCTTGTGCCCACTTATGATGTTTGTGATAGCGCACAGCTGCAGGCTACCAACCTGTCTTTCCCATTTGGCCTGGAAAAGAATATTGCTCGAGCACATGAAGGGAGTAAACTTCGCCCACACACGTCCACATATTCAGGTGAACTAAAGTATTTGAGTACAATGATGCATAATGATTCAGAAATATAGGTATTGAGT
Source organism: Rhamphochromis longiceps (assembly GCF_057381845.1). NCBI lineage: Eukaryota > Metazoa > Chordata > Actinopteri > Cichliformes > Cichlidae > Rhamphochromis > Rhamphochromis longiceps. Next base: position 49,000,618 of record NC_140559.1, read on the forward strand.
GTTGCAAAAAGTATTGTAGGTGGACTACACAATTTTCCACATATAAAAAAGTAAACATTAACATAATCTATAGCAGTAAGTCATAAAATAAGAAGCCGAGGACATGCAGAGGGCAGGGTGAATTTATCAGGTTGCAAGAAAAGGTGAGAGGTTACAGGATGAAGGTCCATCATCAAACCAAATTTCTTCTTTGAGTATTATTAGTTATGCAATTAATGACATATAAGGAAAAAGAGAGATCATTATTATTATTCTGAGAGTTTATTATTCAACATTTCAGTTCAAATCTTTGCACTCAATATCCCAAGTACAATCTTCATGAGTACCCTGTTATTGTAAAACCAACCAAGCTCATTTTGACCCCAATATAAAATAATTGAAACACAAAACTAGCAACTCCAGAGATCTAATCTCTCCAGCAGGTCCTGGGTCTGCGTTACAAGCCTGTAACACCTCACCTAGGAGGTTCCCAGGAGGCATCCTGGTCAGATGGCTAAACCATCTCAACTGGATCCTTTTCATGCAGAGGAGTAGCGGCTCTGCTCTGAATGACCGAGCTCCTGTAAGGCCGAGCCCAGATGCCCTCCCGAGGAAACTTGCTTCCGCTGCTGAAATCCACGATCTCATTCATTCGGTCACTACTCAGAGCCCACGGCCACAGGTGAGGGTAGGAATGAAGCTTCATTGGTAAATTGACAGCTTCACCGTCACGGTTAGCTCACTCTTCACCAAAACAGGCCAGTACAATATCAGCATCACTGCCAAGGCGGCACCAGTCTGTCTGCCAATCTCCCACACCACTCTCCCCACTCACGAACAAAGCACAAGACAAACTCCATCACTTGGGGCAGCAACTCATTCCTGACCCAGAGCGGCCACTCTACTCTTTTCCAGCTAAGAACCACGGCCCTGAACTTAGAGTTGCTAATTCTCATCCCACCTGCTTCACTCTTGGCTGCAAACAGCCTCAGTGCAGGCTGCTGGAGATCACGGTTCGATGAAGCCAAAAGAAGCACATCATCTGTAAAAAGCAGAGACAAGATACCCAAACTCTTCGCCCTCCACCTAGAGTTTCTTGGCTGCGCCTAGATATTCTGTCCATAAATATTATGAACAGAATCAGTGGCAGAGGTCAACTTTCTCAGATACAGTAGATCCAGCTGCATCTCAAATGTGACATCATATTTACTAAACGTTACCTTTACAAGGCAAGAGAATTTTAAGCAGGTTTAAAGATAAAAGACATTTTAAGACAGTTTGACCTTATTTGACTTTGAAAAAGAGGTCATTGGTCCTCATTCCCTGTATGCCTGCATGTTGTCAATGCAACAATGGCAGTAAGAAACAGTTTTCAATAGCTCGATCAAGCATTATTGCCACTGTGACCTTCAAATTAATCTTTTGACCTTGAAGGAAGGATCAGAAGTCACAGGTGACGTGACTTTTGAATCTTTATACATGACTTTCTATAGGTTAACACAGCACACTTGTAAGACTCATAGTTTCTCATTTTTAAGGCTTTTTGTTAATTTTCTACCAATAAATTGTTAAGTTGACCTTGAAGACATCGGTGGATGTCGGGCAAATTTGAATGGGCTGTTAAAACGACCCCACTCTCCACCCCTACAAAGTTTTATCAGAATTCATTCAAAACCTTTCGAGTTATCATGTTTTCAGGCAGAATAATGACATGCAAACACTGAAAACATAACCTCCATGGTGGGGTAAATTTGTGGGGAACAAACTGACTGACAAAAGTGATAAAATATTGGAACAATTAAAAAAAAAAAAACTCAGATATTACAAAAAGAAAAAAAAATACAGGCCCCAGTTGGTAAGATGAGGCTTAAACACAATTACACTTTTTACAAAGAGGCGATGGAACAAAATTAAATCAAGTACGAGCAAGAACAGAATGGAAAAAACCTCACTGAAAATGTATAAAGCACCAAAGCTGGATACCTTAGTGAGGTCACAGATCCTCAGAAGGTCGCTCCGGGCTTCGCCTTCATACACCCGCCTTCGTTCCCTGGCAACATCGATATCCTCTTCCTCCGCAGGCAGCCACTTCCCTGAAATAAGTCTAGCAGAGAGAGTCAAACACAGTTGGCATAATACCCTTCATTAAAATTAACACGAACTCGCGTGACAAATTATGTTGGTCAAAGTTTAAGCTCAATGAAACAATCTCTGCAATTTTCATAAATAGATGAAGCCACGGGCATTAGTTCCTATGGCAACCTCGCTTTTAGAGTACAAAACACTACAAAAAAAGAGTGGAAAAAAAGAAAGAAAGACATAATTGGTTTGAATTTGGTAAAACACATTTGCAGAGCAACAGATGTTTCATATAAAGTCAATATAGAGCGTATTACTAATCCTAACAGCTGCGAACAGGAGAGAATTTGTTTATCTGACAAAACACAAGGAAGAGTTGTTTTTTTCTTTTTGTTTTTTTGTTTTAAAGTTTCTTACAGTCACCTTGGTTTGCAGAAGAATTTATACTGGATGAGGATTGTAACGGCAAACATGACAATTCCCTGGATGGACATGGCACAAAGGTTCTTGCCCACCATTTCCCAGCTCAGCGGGTTCTTGAAACGGTCCTCCCCTGATAAGAAAATTAGCAGACGCACACAGGAGAAAAGCAGGTAATTACACAGATTATTTCCACGTGTCACGTCACAGTAACTTCCAACCCTTAACAGCGAGCCCCGAGGATGAGTTAACGGACACGCTGTCAAAACAAAAGGGAAATAAGCAGATGTGTTTTCGTTCACGGACAGCCAAATGTGTCTTTGTCAGACGCTGGTGTTGCTGAGACGCATTTGTTGGTGAAAGGCGGCAGTTTAAAAAGCCACTTAGCCTTTGCATAATAATAAAAAAAAATAAATGCTGTCACCTATGTCATGGGAAGAAATTGCTGACATCCTGTACTTTTCATGTTGAAGCCATATTTGTATTTTTTGGCTAATGAACATGCAAGTAAAGTAAACCGTTGACAGCCCAGCACTCTAACCATTATCATATCTGCTCTCTTTCCCTCTCCCTCACGGCTTCTACAGCCCTTTAGGCCAAGGGTGGGGCGGGGGTGGGGGGTGCAAAGGAGACAAGAAAAACGAAAAGAGCTTTCAGTCTCATTCTCGGGTAAATAGCCCCTTTCCACACTAGCCTTTTTAAGTTGTGATTGCTTTTCTCTTCCTTCTCTCCAACCGCCGCCGCAAATGATTCCTCAAACCGCTATTTCCTGCTCCATCTCTCCACAGATAAGACCCCTTTTTCCTCTTGCATGTGCCTCTCTGCTTCTTGATGACCTCCTCAATACTGGCTCCACCTCCACAAGCACCATTACACTGTTTTTTTCCCTATCCTGTCTAAATTTAACTCATGCAGAGTGTGCAGCTGTAGTGGACACTAGGGAGGTGCGTTTCTGGTCAAATATTGGAGAACTAACGTTTAGAACGAAATAGCATCGTATCAGTGGAGAAACGGGTGGAATACGAGACACAGGGCCATATAAATGCTCCTTTGTGGGCTATTATTATTATATTTTTGGATGGCGTGTACATTTCTAGCAATATTTTATGGTATTCCAATAACTTAAAGGCTCCAGTCATTTGCCAGTGTAAGAGAACAGAGCAGTGTGGTGGGCGACTGTGATGCAGAAACGGGTTATGCAAATGTTTCGTTGCAAAGATCCACAGAACATTTATTCTGGCTGTTTTCAGAGCAGCACGCGGTGCAGTTGCGTTTGTTGTTGTTTACTAAAAGACACGGCGAGGTTTGCAAGTAAAATGGAAGAAATCTGCGGCGCAAGTTGCTCTAAATATTTTAAGAGGCACAAAGTATAGGAGAGCAGGATGGAAATTTATACAAGCGGTCCGCTGTGATAAATTAGGTGCTGCAGCTGACTGCTGAGTGAGAGGAAACAGAGTCTGGTAAAATCGGTGGCACTTTGAGGCACCGGGGTGAGATAAGCATGTTTTAAAGGGTTTTATAAATATACCAGCGCTCTTTTTTTCTTCTTCTTTTTTTGCTAATCCGCTTTACACGCTGAGCTAGCTTTCTCTGCCCATGCATTACCTGTACATGTCACTAACTTGTGTTTTTATTCTGTTGTGGTCTTTTTTCCCCTCCCTGTGCTCCCTCTCCTTCACCTTTCTGCAGATACGGTCTTCGTGTTTCTGATCTGCGGTTATTGGCCGTACCAACCTGCCCAGTGTTTATTGCCTGTTATTTCTCCAACACTCATCTTTTCTCACTCTGCTCTCCTCTCACCCCAACATGTGGAGGCAAGACAGCTGCCCCGACCTGAGTCTGGTTCAGATTTTATCCCGTTAAAAAGGAATGTCTGCCAAGCGTTTCCCAAAGAGGAGACTGATGCTTTTTCTCTCTCTCGCTGAAATGCTGTAAAGTATGAGCTTACTATGCAAAGTACCCTTAGATGACATCCATTTAGAGCCAAATGAATCTAACCGGATGTAATCTAAGGGTACTTTGCACTAACTTGGACAAAATTTCTGTCATTTTGCCTCCGTACGCCATCACAGTGGATTTTAAATCAAATAAGATGTGATTGAAGCGCCGGCTTTCAGATTTAATTTGGTGGGTTTTGCAAAAAATTTATGTTAACTGTCATTTTTAGACATCCCCCATTTTCAGAGCCTCAAAATTAATTGTACAAGCTAGCATCTTTTCAAATATAAAGATTTTTTTTAATATTTCAATGAAAATGCTTTCCATACTGAGTCTCAAACTCATGCTGTGTGTCCTCCCTTGAGAAGCTCTGCTAAGGCCTTTACTGCAGCCGCCTTCAGTTGCTGCTGGTTTGCAGCTCTTTGCTGCATTCACGTTTACCTTCAGTAACTAAAACAGTATGCTCTGTTGGGTTGGGATCCAGTGAATGACTTTTCTACTTAAGAACATCCCATTTGTTCTGTGTGAAACTCTCGGGTTGGTTTTGGTCCATTTGCACTGAGAAGCAGTTTTGCAGCATTTGGCTGAATCTGAGCAGAGAGTACAGCCCTGTGCACTTCAGCCCATGTGTTCCCTCCACGTTTAACAGATGATACAGTATGCTACGGCTCGTCAGCTGCTCTTTCCTCTCTTTATTGTTTTCTCTTCGCATTATCCTCATTCGCATTCATTTTGTTTTCATTTGTCCAAAGGATTTTTTCCCCCAATTAATTAATCAATCAATCGAGTGTAACCAGTGGTTTGCATCTTGATTGTAGACTTTGACGATTGCATACCTAGCTCGTTGAGAGTGGTCTCAACTTAGCTGGATCTTGTGAAGGGAATTTTCTTAACTATGGAAAGATCATCCACTTTCTTCTGTGGTCTTTCGGGCCTTGTGGTGTTTCTGCTGGATTTTGGGGGGGTTTCAGCCTAATGATGGCCTCCCTTATTTACATCTATGTCCCTTTGGACCTCATATTAGAGTTCTAGGGAAAAGGCCTCACAAGACAATGAAATTTAAGCCACTAAAAATCAGGGACTGCATAAAAATAAGATTCCCGAACTGTTAATGCAGTACCATTGCCGAACCCCTTGAATTAAACCTGAACGTCTGGCCTTCAATCACATCTTCATTGACCACTGTGGTGTCACTGTCCAAAAACACACGAACCCATTTCACATCTTAAAATCTAGCACTACTGTGTGAAACAGTTTAGTCCTTTCTGTATTCCATACTATGATATCATCCTCTCACCAAAGTTGCTGAAGAGTGTGGCCGTTGCCTGGTTCTTGGCCATGTCAATCAGCCCTCTGCCCAGACAGAAGTGTGGGAATATCAGCAGCACCTGCTTCACTATGTTGTTGATGTGGGTGATATTCTGTTGAGAAAAATGCACACAGACACACAGGATACACATTAGTGGCACGAGGACGTTTTGGATATTTAAACCCTGACTGGGAATTGCACAGTTACAAGCTCAATATGTTGACAATTCTAGGCCTGAATCAGCAGAGCCAGAGTGAGAGCTTTGGAAAATAGCTTGAAGCTCCCTGATGCAAGTGCACATAATTAGCAAACATCCTGCGCTGTGCTTGCACGCTGAGCGCGGGTGTATTGCGGTGCACCAAATAGCATGCCGAGGGAACTCGGTGCATCAAGGTTCATCTACCTTCTCGATGCTGGAATTTAGGAGACGTAAGGGAACGTACCGTGTGATCTCTGGGGAGGAGCACGTACAGTAGAGCTCAGTATGTGCAAACACAAACAGATGAGTTGATGCTCAGGGAAGCAGATGCTCATCCTTAAAATCATAACTAAAGCTAAAGGAAACACCCAGACACCAAAGAGTCACAGGTGGGAGGAAGAAAAGCACAGGTACTCTGTCTTCTTTTGGTTCTTCTGATAAAGCATACCACCACAACAACAAAAAGACAGAAACACAAACCCAAAGCATATTGTTTCAGTGTTTCACAAGGCATAGGCAGAAATAAAGTCTTATCTTGACAGCGTATTTCCACAAAACAACTTTTTTTCCTTTCTCAAATTGTACAGTTCCTTTCTCTCCACATTTGACCTGCCGGTGGTTAGAACACTGACAGCTTAATAAAGTACAAAAGCAACAATTAATTCAATTAAGACACAGCGGACCAGGCTGTAACGGACTGGCACAAGCGAGGAAGGAAGTACAGGAGAGGGGGTAAAACAGGAGAAGGCAGAGCAAAAAGGCAACATATTACTGTGGCTTCACAACCGAGTTCATGCATTATGCATAGTGCTCTATTGCTGCATAGTCTTCAAAGCTCTTGCATACATGGATAGAGACTACAAATTCATCATTTCTGTTTTCTGGGCGAGCCTGCGAGATTAGGTGGGGCGGCAGCAGAGGTGCGATTTGTTAAAGCTGTGTGCAAGATTTCCAAATGATGGCCATTATTGTCACAGAATTTATTCATGCATGCGTGTAACAGCTCTGTGAAATTAGTTTCAGTGACTAAGCTTTCAATTGGCAGTTACAATGCGAGTGTGAGGCCTTATGAGTCTGCCAGCCTTAATAAAAAGCCAGATTTAAAGATATTTCAGTCTGCACTTTTACTGGATGTCAGCTTATTGTGTAAATGCAAGTAAAACATGACACTTTTTAAATAAGACAACATACTCTGTCAGATATTAGCAGGTGGGGAGTGAGACCGTGATCGAGGGGGAAAGGCAGACAAAGAAAATAAATAAATAAATAAAACTGTTGACAAGACTTTGTTTTCTCCCAAGGAGGTGTGGGGGCACATTTAGCCTGTGCACATTAAGAATACATATGGTGCTGCTGCTGTATATCTGCCTTGCTTTAGTAACTTACAGGCGTCCTCAAGCTAGCTCCTTCCTGCCTTCATACTAAGCTAACCACATGCTGCTTCCATATTCAGCAGACAGATGTATTACTGATCCTATCTAGCTTTTGCACTCTTGCTTTCACTGCTTCTCCTTATCCCTGTGATCATTGGAGCCAGGAACAAATCTGATCACAAAGGGGACAAAGATACTAGTGTACAGTAGCTCCAAATATAGCTAAAGATCTGCGGCCATGCTAAAGAGAAAGTACACTCTGTGTCAGTTCTAAGGTTTGATGTATCAGGGCTTAAAATCATGCAAATGCAACCTCGGATGAACTACAAAACATGACATATACACAGCCATTCTTCATTTAACAAAAACTCCACCCTCACTGCTTCTATATGAGTTTAGAGGTTTGGCTCTCCAATTACTGCTTAATGGAGACTGAGGGGGAATAAACTGTGAAGCACGGTGGTGGAGGGGTGATGATTTGGGCTTGTTTTACAGCCACAGGACTGCAAAACAAATGTCTTCCAAATGTGAGACCATCGGTCTGCAAAAGCTTGGCTGAAACTGGATCATTTAGCAGGACAAAGATTCCAATCGAATCTACAACAGAGTGAAAATGTGTCGCAAAGGATATCTACAACCATAGGTGTACTTTTCTTTTTCCCATGACTATATGGGGATACTTTGTATGAAAGGTCCTTGTCATTGATAAAAATAAAATGGAATAGTAATAAAACACTCTAAGATTTTTACTGTATAATAATTCTCGCAACAAGAAATGACGAGCAACAATCCAACTTACAAACTTACACACTACAATAAGTGTTTGCTGGCCTAGTTCTCTCGGGCAGATCCAAGACCGTGATGAAAAGGTCTCATTGATCACGATGTCGACGCAAACCTTTAGACGTCTTTAGATGTTCAGCAGCAATTCATCATTTCTTTTATCTACACTTATACATTTGCTTGAGGACAGGAGGGTAAGAAGAGCTGCAATAACAATGCATATTCAACAAAAATTGGTGCATCTTGTTACTGGTTACATTTTTTTGAACACTTGAACCCTGCTTACTAAGGAGAAAAATGGTTAAATGGTATCATTTAAATCACTAATTTATATTTGCGTATTAGTATTTTCTCTTTAGCCAATTACTTGATTGCCTTTACTGACAGTATATGGAGGAAAGATATACTTTACTGCAACAATTTGCTGTAGCAGAAAACAAGTTTACCCTCAAAGTTGAAACTAACGTTCTTTTCTTGGCGTTTGCAAACATATTTTTATCCCCCAGGATGTTCACAATGTATGTAACCACTCAAATGCAAGCATCGGGGGATTTGCTAAAGGCACCTCTATTCTTTACATTCAACACTAAGCCTAAACAGAGATAAGAAAGTCAAATAAATAAACAACAGCTATGACCTTGGCAGAGAGCAGCCCATCCATCTGGCAGAGGAATGCAAAAAGCAGCGAGACCTAATTTGAGATCGATACATGAAATAACATATCTCCTCCTGACTGGGTGTTCATCAAGGAGATCTAAGAGGTTCTTTGTCGAAGAAGATAAAACGCCGGACAATTTCCCCCCTTGTGTTTGCGCTATGTGCCCATAAATCATTTTCAAATGGTTTTTAAAGGTGGTATTGTCTGCGCTGTGCTTATCTGACCCATATCCCTACACGTGCTTATTCCCACAGCGTGGCTTCATTCATAATGCTGCGAATCACAATGAAAGCAGACAAGCAGAGGATGTATGGCTCAAACAGCTGGGGAAGACATTTTTCAAGAGATGATATTCCTGTGGTTTTGAGATACTGTAGGAGTTCTGTCGTGAGCAATCGACTACATTAAACCTTTGCCTGTTTTAAACACAGCGTCGATAAATTCTTCTGGACTTAAAAAACAATGTACTCCAATTACACTACATGAGGTAAGCGGTACCTGGCCACGCCGCCACACCGATACATTTATCCTGGAAAAATCTATGGGTGCCTGCGGTTATCTCTTAGAGGCACGTGGTGGAAGTATTGACTCAGACAGCGCTTCAAGCGTACAAGGCAGGCTGGGATTGATGCAATCCACAGGGAGTTGGACAGTCCTGAGGGAAAGAAAATCTCCCATTGGTCTCAAGACAAAACTAGGGCACCAAGTCTATAACACTGCAGCGCTGCTTTCCCACTCTGCTACTCTTATTTTTTTTCCCTTCTTCCCATTTTCTCCCCTGGAAAAATGGTGCTATGCCCAAAAGGGATCTAGATTCACCCAGTGCTTGAAAAGAGAAAACAGACTGAAAGCCGGAAGCTTTACTTTTGAGCGACACTGTTTAAATATCGCCGCCGCCGCCGCAGAGGAGCCTGAAAGTGATGAGGCGCAGCTTTGAAATCGCAGAAGCTGCGAGAGGAGAAGGCTGGATAGAGCTGTCATGTGCAGGATCTGCCGTTTCTGTTGAACTGGAGCACGTCGGGCCACTGTCATATCTGCGCTAGCTAGTTTGTGAAGAGTCTGTTCCGGGGAGATATCAGCTCTGAACTGGGGGAGACATGGAAACCTGGAGAGCTGTAACATGTGAGTTGATTGATGTTGACCCGTCAGACTCTTATCGGCGGCGAAATCGGGTCAGATTAGCAGAATTATCTCGGACCTCCGTCCCCATCGAGTCTCAGAGAAACACGCTGCTCCTAATGCCTCAATCGAGCGAAATGGGCAGTAAATCCGTCCCTTTACACCGGCCCGTGGGCAAAGCGCTGTCCATTAAATTATCGGGAATGGCGCCCTTTATGAGTAATACGCTCCGCTAACGTCGCATCAATAAATAAAGAGAATGCAGACACAACAAAATGACCACAGTGACTTTCTTGGAGGAGAGACGCGCTCGTGAAAAATACAAATTGATGATGAATGTCGGCGATAATGAAATCACGATGCAAATGAGGCCGCCTCGTTAGGAGACAGGAAACATCCCATGCCATCACGGAGCGGGCGCCAGAAGATCAAGTCGCAGGCAGGCGTGTCGGAGGGGGCAGACCGCGCAGAGGCAAGAGTCTTTGAGACGACATTACGCTGCGTCTGAAGTGGCAGATCGGGGATGTGGGAGACATTCTGATGAAGCGTCAGATGCAAACGCAGCTCGGCACCGCACCGTGCTCTTGTGTCTGTTGACAAGGGATGACTGATCAGCACGAGGCTAAAAATACGTGGTGAGGTGGGAAAAAACCAAATGAGAGAGCGGGCGATGCGTGGGAATCGTGCAAATAACAATTAAGGCTGCAAATGTGTTTAGACGTATTCAGATCAGAGAACAAACGAGAAAGATGTCAGAAAAGTAGAGAAATCGTTTAAAAAACTTGAGGTTGTTCTGTCTGAGTCCTGGCTGTTTGCACACATTGCGTATTCAGATATTTTCTTTTTTACGTAATTGATTTAAATTCTAATAAAACAGTACAATGACTGACAGTCTGTCTCTCTCCAAACCGAGCTCTGTATTTCTTATTTAGCTCGTTTTTGGTGTCTTTGTCTTTTCATTCCACTGAGACTGGAGCAGCTTGCAGTTAAAATGAACACTTGCTGAAAGATGGATGAGCAAAGTTCTCTGAAGACCCAATTCTCAGCAAACGATTTAACATTAAAAAGAATAGGCAAAATAATTCCTTTGAAAAATCCTCGAGAGGATAAAGGAAATATATTAAAAGTTATACCAGGTGGGCACACACCCCACCCACGCGCATGAAAGCCTTTGCTTTGGAGAAAAAAATGGAAAAACACTGAGCGTTTATCTATGATTCAAGTCAATTAGCCATCCGCAGCTATAGCTTCTGCATAAATATCATTTTTATGGAGCCTGAAAGTCTGCGCCTGCTGTTTCACAGGAAGTGTGCCGCCTGTCGCGTTAAAAATGTGCATGCATGCATGTGTGTCTCCTACTTTTCCGTCTGCACAGACTCTGTATGCGTGTGTGAGCGTGTGAGCGTGTGGTGAGGGTGACACTTACATCATCATCGAAGAGCTCCATGATAAAGGTGGCCACGCTGCTGTTAATACCAATGAAGAGGTTGATGCAGGTCAGCACCACGTAAGCTGTGCTGGGCACGCTGAAGATGAAGGAGAACGGGTACATCATGGGCGTGATAGCCCAGCTTAAAAAAACAAAACACAAAACAAAGTAAAACAGTGTTGCAAAATATAAAATATAGAAATTAAAATAACAAAGGTGATCTCCAGTGCGATCCATGCTCGTTAAACTCTCCGAGGGCAATTTGTATAACGGCAAATATCATGCTAGCAGCTACTGAATCCTTGCTATTTTCGATTCACAAATGCGGATTACCAGGTCAGCTGTGCCATTTGATGGCCTCCTCTGATCATTTGCATTTTCAGTAAGTGACCCATGAAAGCACTGCCAACTGAATGCTGCCCACGCTCGGCAGTCAGCGGTTCAAGCTCGGTATCACAAGCAGATCAAGTGAGGCACTGGTGTTGTGGTGCCACGGTGCAAACCCCTGTCATATAACCAGACCTTTGAATGTAATTTGAAAGTAACACGTTTTGATCTCATTACATTTACTCAAGTGCTGGAGTTTCAGTTTGACCTACTTCAGAGGCGTGTGTGTAACTTTCTGATTCAGTTCTTTTTAGATTAGGAATCTTTGGAAACAGACTGCAGCCTCACTCTGAGAAGCACACAGACCTGTTTGTACGAGCTAAGCTACACAGCATGTCTCCTTCACTATGTGCCATAGCTGTATCTGATATCCCTGCGGTGGTGTTCTTCCTGGATCATCAAAACCAATGTTGGTCCAGTTGCAACATTGCAAGTGACCAATCATCATCAATGTTACGATGTCATAGGTTTGCAGGGTGGAAAAAGCCGACCGATGTGGTTAGGGTCAGGGTCAGGGTTGGGGATTAGGACGTGATCATAGTTAGGCTTAGGGTTTGGTGTGTGTCACTTCCAATGACTAGTATTACTAACTTATTTGTGTGCACTGGTGCATCTTTCAATGGACGTAGTATAAGTATTACACAAAGTACAAACTATTGCGGAAAATGTATAAAATACGTTGTAATAAACGCACTGGATTGAATTGGAGATATGAATTAAAGATTAGTGGCATAAACGTCAGTTCTTCGATTACTCTGGCTTTGTGGGGCTTTTTGACACTGTCGCAGATAACTATTTACCCCTCGGACACCTAAAAGGAGAAACCCTTGTCCCCTTTTTCTGAACTGAATGGTTTCTGTCATACTTCAAGCCGGCTTTTAGGACAAAATGACTGGTTATGCAACAAAAGGGTAGTCTTTACCTGTACAGCTTACTACCTGCTAGAACCTGTTCAAATGGTCATCATACCACATATTTACTGACATTTCGTGAGGTGTCAAAACTCTTCATTAAGTGTATGGGGGAGGGGAAGTTGCCAAATGTCATCTTCATTTGGGAAAGTCTTAATAGTTCAAATGAACAAAGGAAGTGTAAGCAGCGTGGAAGTGAGCTAATGCTTCTTAGCTGGTGATTCTGAGGTAGTGCCAGATCACTTTTAAAGTTCTCCTACAGCGTGGAAAGGCTGGTTCAACAATGAATAACAACACAAACTTTGAAGGTAAACTTTAATCAAGTGTTAAAGTTGCACGTGTGAGTTGAACAGGTCTGTTGCTCCCTGTATTTTTTACCTCACAGAAAACAGGAGCTGCTGGTTTACTGAGTAATTTTTGCGTGATGGATTTTTATCCCTTTAACAAAAAAGTCACACGGTAACACAAACTAACTAATTTACCGAAGCAGCAGCAGTGGACAAACAAACTTTGAACTACTGGTAAACTACTGGTTTTGTTCATTGAGTGTGGTGGAGTGAAACAGCTTCACTTCCTCATCAGAAAGGTGACATCAGGTAAACAATGTAAGCGGTCTAAATGGACATTATGCACCCTTTTTAGGCAGTTAAATGGATTTTTGATGACTCCATCCGCAGCTGAACATGGCTTTAATTTCTGTGGTTGATCTCTAAAATGTAATATAATGACACGTTTCAGCTGGAAACAGCTTATTTAACCTTGACTGACTGACTGAAGTGAGTAGCTTCTCATTTCTTAAACAACCACGTAAAAAGACACATCCTGTGGTCGTGGAAAAGATGTTCTCTGTTTCAGAAGGGTCAGATTTAATGGTCTGTATCAAGCAAACAACACAATTCAGAAGTTTACTAAAACTATTAAAATTGGGTTAAACTATTCAACACAGTACAAAAGGCTGAAGGGACTCAAAGAAGAAATGTGAAAATCATGACTGATCATGATCAGAGGTCAAATTAATAGTTGAACTCGCAGCTAAGTAAAAGCATTTATACACACACAATGTAAAGAGAACTCCAGGGATCAGGACTAAACAGTTGTCTGGCCTTAAGAAAACCACTTATCAGTTTGGCTACTTGGGGAAAAAAAACAATTCAGTTCACCAGGGATGTTTAAAGGTTGGACTGTGGAGCGATGGAAAACAGTCATGTGGTCTGATGAGTCCAGATTTACCCTGTTCCTGAGTGCCGGGCACATCAGGTTAAGAAGAGAGGCGGGTGAAGTGATGCATCATCACGCCTCGTGCTTACAGTAAAAGCCTGATCTCAGGTTGCTTCAACTGGTCAAGGTTCAGCAACATTATCTCCTCAAAAACGCAGTCAGCTAACTACCTGCATTTACTGATCGACCAGAGTTTCTCCATTAATGAATTTCTTCTTCTTTCCGACGGCGTGGACATGTTCCAAGATGATAATGCCAGGATTTATCGGGCTCAAATTGTGAAAGATGGGTTCAGTGAAAGTAAAACGTCCTTTTCACAGATGGATCGACCACCACAGCGGAGACCTCACCTTAACCCCACTGAGATCTTAATCCCTTTACGTTGTCACGGCAAACCTCTAACGTGCCGTCATCGGCGCTAAAGGTAGGGCAACAAAATATTACAGTGCGTACCAAGAACTTACATTTCAGCCAATACCTGCACTACTATGACAGCTTTCTATTGTGGATACCTGAAGTGTTCAGAAGTCAATCAATGAATATTAAAAGACAGCCCATCCCAGAAATCTGGGCACGCCATAATTCTCTGAGCTACTCTGAAATATGTCATTTACTCACCCATAAAAAATAAGCAAGAGGATCAAAGCCGGCAGGTTAGGAGGGGAAACATAGGCTTTTTGTTGGAAGGCGAGGAAGATCACAATCACGATGAAGCAGGGGACGATGTAGTTACACTGTAAACACAAACACACACGTCAAAATAAAGCACAGGCTTAAAAAAGTCACTCTTTAGGGTGGTTACGACTCCATTAAAGCGTTATGACTTTTTTTTTTTTTACGCCAACTGAAAGACCGTGTAATTATAAAATGTGTAGATGACTTTTTAATTAGCGAATGTATCCGGCTTTAGTTTTCTAATTAATCCAGTGAATAACAGCCATCTGATTCTCGTGTGTTTGAAGCAAGCGGTCGCTCAGTGACACGCTGAATTGGATGCATGTACAATGGCTCTATAAAATTTTGATCTAAGACTAATATTTATCCAACGATTGTTTAAATCCATTCAACTTCAAATCAAACCAGACAGCACGCTTTTTACTAGCCGACTTTTTTTCCCCCTACAGAAGTAAACAAACATAACTGATGATGCTATTATTATATAATCACCCTTCGGATTAATATCCCCCCTGGCGAATAAATGGAATACTGCAGATAATAGACATACAATGTATCAGGTTACAATGATACATGTTTATTACAGAAAAAGTTTAGACTGAAATATTAAAGAGCTTTCAGACTAGATTCACTGTAATATCCTTATTGTTGATAGAGCGTGCATGGTAATGCGGGGAGCTTCGGGCAAGAATCATTAGACAGGCTCCTTAGGTGCATTTGTCTTCCACCCAGACAGCATTTATCCACCATAATGATGAGTGTCCTGATGCAATTTCTTTACCAAAGGTACCTTATGAAATGTTTACTTCCATTATGCCTCGGGGAAACTGCCGATAAGCCTGTTGAGCATAACCAGCAGGGGCAGCTGCTGTCGATAATTACGCCTCAGCCAATAACTGTCTCAGGTGAAGCTTTTCCCAGTAGCCAGCAGTGTCAAAGCTACATTGTCAATTACAGTGGATGGATATTTTTACATTTAGCCTTAGGTGGGCAAAAAAAGGCCCAAAGTAGTATATTACAAGGGTAGTATAAAATAAAGCAGGCGAAAACTGCTGGGGTGAATCACATTATAGCATATATTACACAGTATTTACCTGGCTTTAATGGGTCAGGTAACAGAGCCGAAGCTTCAGAAAGAGAGAATATTTGAGGCGCAGACACAGCTGTCAGATAAAGCTGGTACTTACCATGTCCCAGGCAAAATTGGCCAACCAGTAGACAGCTGGGTTTACTCCACTGACAAATTGCAGATGCTTGGCTTTGTTCACCCTCTCTTGGATTAGGAAGAGGACAAAGCTGGCAGGGATGAAGGACATGGCAAAGATAACGCAGATGGACACCACGACGTCAGTGGAGGTTGTGGCCCTGTGATTGAAGAGGACACAGCATAGAAAAAGTTGACTGGCGAGCTATTAGGGGTCTACCAGGGCAAAAGAAAGTGGATATTAAACTTTGTCCATGGGGCTAAATATAAAGTTTGATTCTGAGGTGATGTAGACTACGTTGGCTTTAAAAATATATGGCGCACACAAAGAAAATCATTAGAATTTACATTCTGTCTACTATCACAGGCTGTATATAAAAGATGGACACAGCTACCATGACCCTTTAGTTTTAAACTCTTTTAGTTTCATGTTCATGTTGAGCTTAGGATTGTGACTGTCACCATCTTAGTGTTTTTAAAGAGACTTGATGATCTGACTGAGAAACTGAGGGACATAAAATAGGACTGTGTCGGCCTCCACCTGCACAGGTCCGCAGACAGACCTCCTGAGATTATAGACAAGCAAGGGACTATAAACCTATCAGGAACATATACAGGGAGTGCAGAATTATTAGGCAAGTTGTATTTTTGAGGAATAATGTTATTATTGAACAACAACCATGTTCTCAATGAACCCAAAAAACTCATTAATATCAAAGCTGAATGTTTTTGGAAGTAGTTTTTAGTTTGTTTTTAGTTTTAGCTATTTTAGGGGGATATCTGTGTGTGCAGGTGACTATTACTGTGCATAATTATTAGGAAACTTAACAAAAAACAAATATATACCCATTTCAATTATTTATTTTTACCAGTGAAACCAATATAACATCTCCACATTCACAAATATACATTTCTGACATTCAAAAACAAAACAAAAACAAATCAGCGACCAATATAGCCACCTTTCTTTGCAAGGACACTCAAAAGCCTGCCATCCATGGATTCTGTCAGTGTTTTGATCTGTTCACCATCAACATTGCGTGCAGCAGCAACCACAGCCTCCCAGACACTGTTCAGAGAGGTGTACTGTTTTCCCTCCTTGTAAATCTCACATTTGATGATGGACCACAGGTTCTCAATGGGGTTCAGATCAGGTGAACAAGGAGGCCATGTCATTAGTTTTTCTTCTTTTATACCCTTTCTTGCCAGCCACGCTGTGGAGTACTTGGACGCGTGTGATGGAGCATTGTTCTGCATGAAAATCATGTTTTTCTTGAAGGATGCAGACTTCTTCCTGTACCACTGCTTGAAGAAGGTGTCTTCCAGGAACTGGCAGTAGGACTGGGAGTTGAGCTTGACTCCATCCTCAACCCGAAAAGGCCCCACAAGCTCATCTTTGATGATACCAGCCCAAACCAGTACTCCACCTCCACCTTGCTGGCGTCTGAGTCGGACTGGAGCTCTCTGCCCTTTACCAATCCAGCCACGGGCCCATCCATCTGGCCCATCAAGACTCACTCTCATTTCATCAGTCCATAAAACCTTAGAAAAAGCAGTCTTGAGATATTTCTTGGCCCAGTCTTGACGTTTCAGCTTGTGTGTCTTGTTCAGTGGTGGTCGTCTTTCAGCCTTTCTTACCTTGGCCATGTCTCTGAGTATTGCACACCTTGTGCTTTTGGGCACTCCAGTGATGTTGCAGCTCTGAAATATGGCCAAACTGGTGGCAAGTGGCATCTTGGCAGCTGCACGCTTGACTTTTCTCAGTTCATGGGCAGTTATTTTGCGCCTTGGTTTTTCCACACGCTTCCCTGTTGACTATTTTGAATGAAATGCTTGATTGTTCGATGATCACGCTTCAGAAGCTTTGCAATTTCGAGACTGCTGCATCCCTCTGCAAGATATCTCACTATTTTTGACTTTTCTGAGCCTGTCAAGTCCTTCTTTTGACCCATTTTGCCAAAGGAAAGGACGTTGCCTAATAATTATGCACACCTGATATAGGGTGTTGATGTCATTAGACCACACCCCTTCTCATTACAGAGATGCACATCACCTAATATGCTTAATTGGTAGTAGGCTTTCAAGCCTATACAGCTTGGAGTAAGACAACATGCATGAAGAGGATGATGTGGACAAAATACTCATTTGCCTAATAATTCTGCACTCCCTGTATACTGAGGTCACAGTCCAAAGGGTCGTTTTCCAACAGATTTCTATAGAACCCAAAATTATTTTGCATTGAGTGAAATCGCCCCCTGCTGGCCATTAGAAAGAATGTAGGTGTAATGCTGCAGTCACACTGGGGAAAAACAGATGTTGCCGTGCAGCAGAATGTCACGATCCCTGCTTTTGAAATGTCTGTGACCACTCGCAGTCAGTTGCCATCTTCAAAGCAACTTCCACTTATTTGCTAAACTGAGACAGACTGTGACAGTTTGGAGACAAGTTGCCTCCCACCAGGTGACCTGTGTAATCAGTGTTGCTGGCACAACCTCTGGACATCCCAACTACTTGCAATCTACCTCCGATGGCAACAAAAGTCAGTGCATTCACTGGGCAACCACAAATTTTCCCTAATCACAAGAAGGTTCCCATCCTATTTTTACTTCAGTGTAACTGAGGTGTTGGGTACTTTCTGATTCACATCACATTTTTGCTACGTCCATCTTTTATCAGTCTGTGGCACCTACTAGGTTTTCAAAGCTACGGAGTAAGTCCCCGGGGCCTGTAAGGTGCTTTGGATAAAATCATCCACATGAACTGCAGTATGAGAGATATAACACATATAATAACAGACTTTATGAAATACAGAACTGCAGTCCATGAACCTTCGGTTTTCCATCCTTATGAGGTATTCACTGTATTTTAATGTACTTCTTGGGGAATATGGGCGCACTTGGTTTTCTATTTTCATGAGAACGCACTATTTACTACCTCTAATATCATTCACAAGGCCATCACTGCTGTGACATCAGTGACAATAAAGAACAGCCGTGGAAGAGTCCGGACTGTCCTGTGGGAGAAATTCAGTGTTTTGTGTGTATAAAACCAGTTTTAAGAGTTTCTGTTAAAAATCAGCAGGTCTGTTATCAGGAAATGAGCCTGATGACACTTGAAACAATGTCAAAACAACTTTTGGCTCATTTCCTGTAATTAAGACATAATCAAATTTAACACTAGGCAACGATGCATTTAAACTAATTCCGCTACACCTGCAAAAATAAGTCAGATAACTAACGTTTCAATGTTCTTGTTAGTATTGATGTCTACATTAGCCTAGCTTTTACAGCACTGACTGATTGCTGTTTGTACCTGATAGAATTTTAAAAAAAGAAGCTTTTAAATGTCACCGGCCTTCTGAAACTACGACACGTTTAGGGCTCCTTTTTGTCTCTTTCCAGCTTGTCCAACAGCACATCCTAAAATCTTAGAAGACTTATTCATCCGCAACAATATCCGTGTCACACACAAATCTCTCAAATTTCCCCTGCCGTGCGTCTTTATTTATGCCACGCTACCTTTGGAAGTGTCCTTTACTGCGTCTGCTCATTTAGCATTGGATAAAACTGCGATCTGTGACTCTGACCACCCCAACTGCCCCCACAACCCTCCCAAATCCTCACCCCTTGCCTCCTGATAATCTTTCACGAGTCTTCCCGCTGCTTAATTAGCATATGAAATAAGTTACCCTGCGTGGCTACATGTCCATATTTATCATCGCCAACCAGGCGCAATTAGAACACGTAAATATGAAATCATTAACAGCAGTGCGTGCCAGCCCACATTTCTAGCAGTTTTCAAGGGCTGCGTGCTCTGTTTGGGTGGGGAGGTAATGTAGGGGACAAAGCTGTGAATGATCGCAGGCTGAATGCTTGAAGGTGGTTAATTGCTGTGAAAAGAGGACAAGCAATCTGCTAATTAACTACTAATGCAAGTGCAGGGAAGATGTGCAGTGGGAGTAAAGCTTTATAGTTTGTGTTGCCTTCCTTAAGTTTTCATTATTATTATTATTTTATTTAGAGTGGCTGCAGGGGATTGTTATGCTGAAAAGATGCTAAAAACACAAGATAACAAATTGGCTGTACAACACTCCGGTCATTATTTCTATTATAAAGCAACATGCAGGTAGAGAGCTCCAGAGACAATCATAGGGTAAGCTGTGTGATGTGCACGTTATCAATAGTATACTTTTGCACAGCAGCAAGAACAGAAAGTGTCATAATTCGTTGATTGCAAATAAATTACACATCAAATTCAAAAGCGCGGCAAGATGAAACATTTTTGTCAGTTGCCAAATTGATGTTCCCCAGCAATTAAGAAGCAATGCATATCTCTCAATAATGAAACGGTGCCAACGCTGACATTTCGGGAGGCTCCATTTCTGTGCCGATGCGAGATAAAGCACGGAGACCTTGTGGGAATGAAGTGGTAATTTCTGTGGGTGTAAGCGTCGACTTTCTTTCCACCTGCGCAGCCCTTCACAATTTTGTGGCTCATGACATCGCTTGCATTGAAATAGGCTGTGAAGTACACTAGAGGGGAGTGTCACTTCAAATTAGACGGTGCAGTGAAATACTGGTGTCCAAAAGCTAGCAAGGGAGCAAGTCAATGGGGATGAATTATTATCGAAATTGCAGGTTTAGCTGCGGTCTCACCACAACATTGTGGAAGTGTCAGTGACAGGGATTCATTTAAGGCCGAGGTTGGTGCATTTCAGAATATTTTGACAGGATGGGCGGGATACTTTTTTTGGCCTTTGGTGACTGTGGCTTTTTTGGCTCGCTGCAATTAACTGGTCTTTCTCCGAGTTTTTCTTTGGACATTGCCATTGGCTTCTTTTTCACTCATATTCAGTCCTTGTACTTGACCATTTTCAGGGCAGAAAACATTTGTTGTTCAACATTTGTTCACATTTCTGTAGCTGAGATTATGAAAAATTACAAAGATAACACACTTGACAGGCCCAAAATTGTATTTTTGCACCAACTAGGCTATTCCTAAAAAGTGTGGAAATAGGACAAGTGGAGGACAAAAAGAGGAAGTGGAAAATCTAAAAACTACTTACAGCAGATGTGCAGTATCTAAAAGCAATGTCCTTAAGAAACAGTGAAAAAAATATACAGCAAAGACCAGACACAGGACCTAAGAGACATCAGCTGATTCATCTACTGTTCAACAGAAATGGGCTTATTGGAAGGAAAGCTGTGAAGAAGTTGTGCGTAAGGAAGGGAAACAGGGAGAAATGTGCTGTATTGCATGTGTAAGAGGGGTGGCTCAAGAGTTTTGCACAGTACTGTAACTGTAAAGTCTAAACCCCCCTTAAAAACCGCTCTGAGTTAAAAAAGAGGTGTGCTTTTGGCTACCAAATGAACATAAGTACAATATTTACTCGCTTCAGTTCGATTTTAATGTGCACAACTCTCTGTCTGCTAGCTTACCGATGCTACATGCTGCCACTTTATAAGATCTGTTTACAGTTTGTAAATATAAAAAAAACTTTCGTATCGCACGCTGCCATCTGATCCATAGTCATAAAATATACATTTCGATAAGTGGAGCTTCAAATTGTGCTGAGTCAGGTGCTCTAGAAGCCATGGCCCTTTCCCCTCCTACAATGTCCGCTCTTATTCAGCGGTGAAGGAGTGTCCGAGGCAATCTGAAAATCTCAGTTCATAAATTGCAGTCTTCACGCTCTGCACGGGCTGCTAGAGAGAGCAGAAGAGGCT
The DNA here is from genome assembly GCF_057381845.1 of Rhamphochromis longiceps. Taxonomy (NCBI): domain Eukaryota; kingdom Metazoa; phylum Chordata; class Actinopteri; order Cichliformes; family Cichlidae; genus Rhamphochromis; species Rhamphochromis longiceps. Next base: position 49,022,025 of record NC_140559.1, read on the forward strand.
CATCCTGAACCTACAGGATATCGTAATTATCCCTAACCCCGGCGCTGTCTTCCCCTCTCTAACTCAGGCCTGTCGTCAGCACCTGATCACCACATAAACACCTGACCGAGGGAGAGAGCTGGAGCAGCGGGGGGAAAGTGGAATGGAAATGCAGTTACTGAGCTGTGGTCGTGGCACTGTATGATGATGTGCTGCAGAGGGACGTAATCTAACTACTTTACAGTAGATGTGCCGCTCACACTGAGGACCGCAAACGGGAAATTGATGACGTTACGGGATACAATCCAGCTCAAAGACACTAGCTGTGAACACAACACAGAGCCGTACACAGAAAGCAATTATATCCGAATGGTATGAGCCAATATATTATGATTTAGCACGTCATTAATCTCCAGCTCTCATAGAAATCCGCCCTAAGATAAAGCATGCGGGGAGGGAATGGTACACCCTCGTGAGGAACTCCCATGGGCCTCCAAATCTACGCACACTCGAAGCGATCCCTCATTTATCTGTCTGTCTGTTCTCTGCTGTCTACTTTATTGTCTCCCACTCATCTGCTTTCCCTCAGTCTATGCTGTTTTTCTTCCCCCTCACTTCATTCCTCTCTCCCTCTCTCTCTTTGCCTTATCTGTCACGGTTCCCCGGTCACCATCAGTCTCTTTCTTCTTCATCTCATAATGCAGTGTCAGAAAATTAAAAAGCGGCTCTTTCAAACACGAGAAAATGCATCGTCGTAGCTGCGCGCGTCAAAAGGCTGGGAGAAAACTGCAGGCTAGGGGCTTTTCTCCCAGTATACCGTTAGTAGCTTGTGCTTGAAGTCAAACCAAGGCTCAGGCTCACATCCACATCTAAAGGTAATGTGGAGTCACAGTTTTACTCCATGTGCGTGAGTTGTTGATTTTATTTTTTTGGACTTGAACATGCAAACTCTACAAAGTTCAGCAAGTTCAAATGCAGAACATTTTTACTCTTCTTGTGAGGTACTAACACTACACTACCTTTCTGGACAGTTATACTAACCAAATGATGTACTATTCAGTATTTGAGAAGCCCTGTTCCTAATATGGACCCAAACAAAAACTTAATAGAGGTTAAGAAGAAAGCTTTAACCCCTGTTTTTTTGCCCGATGACTCACATGGCCGCACTGGCGAGCTGCTCTTTGCTGAGGTTGAGGGGGTGATTGGTGACGGAGATGCCGTACTGGCGCGGGTCCTGTCCCGCTGGCAGATTTCCTCTCAGGATGCCGTTGTTGGCCACGCTAAAGAAGGACGCCACGGCGTGCCGCAGCTGGTTGTAGAACCACACCTGCAGTAGAACAGACAATTGGTACAGAGAACAGCATGTAGAGGGGTTTGCATTTGCTTCCCATGTCTCCTAGCAACTACATCAGGTAAGACTCGTGGACAAATAATAGGAAAAATAAAATAAAACAGGCAGGTTATGAAGGGAGAGATAACCGAGAGATGACGTGGAGAAGTGAAGATTCAATTCTAATCTTTACTTTTTTTAAAACTGTGGAACAGGTCAGTGATGAAGGATGTGCCCTCTTAATTCTGAGGTGGCTTTCTTTGGAAAAGGGAGAAATTAACTACCCAGTGAGGTAGTGAATAAAAGATCAGGGCAGAATCTGTCTGCTGGGTGTGTTTTAGCATCAACGTGACACCAACAAAAGTACCAGAAAGCAAACACAGTGTGAACACTTTAGCGTAACAGAAGAAAGGGCAAATATCACCACTGTAAAGAGTTGTCTGTGTCATTTACGGATTTACTACTATCCGGATCTCATTAGCGGGGCGTCAATTAATGCTGCTTATCCAAGCTGCTGATGTGGCTCGCTTTATGCACGAGGTGCACTTCAGATGTGGAGCCTGGCGCAGCAGGTTGTGGCATTAGTGCACGGTAACGTGCAGAGTTCCTTGTGTGAAACTCTAGAAGCGTGAGTAAAAAGACAAAAAACGGCTTTTTATTCTTTCAGTCAATAAAAAGAGCAAAACAAAAAGGTCCCAAAGGGATGTGAGTCATAATCTCTGGGCTGACTATCATGAGCTCTGCTACAGCCTCCTAATGCAGCGAGTATAGTGTTGTGCAAGTGTTTTTAGCCACCCATCATTTCTTTATATTTTCATAGAAAATTGGAACATTTAGCAGGAAATTTATTGAAATGTGAAAACACACATTGAAAGTCAATATCTGGCATGACTGCCTTTATTCTTTGACACAGTCTGAACTCTCTGAGGCAGCTTTCTTGTCATTTCTTGAAGTAATCTTCAGGAATAGATCTCCGGGCTTCTTGAAGCACATCCAAAGCTCTTCTTTGGATGTTGGCAGGTCTGCTTTTACTGTCACGGTCTGCGGAGGCAGACCGTGCGGAAAGGTGTGTGGTGGACCCAGGTGCGAACACAAACGAGGATGCAGGAGTGGATTCCAACAAAACGAGCCTTTTATTATGGCTGATGAAAAGAACAAAAACAGAATGAGGGCAGCATACGTGTAGTACTCAACAGAAAACCTAAACTGGACAAAACTAAGGAAAGACTATGGCTGGAGGTACAGAACACAGGAGGTGGTAACACAGACGACGCGAGACAGACTGTATGAAACACAGAGACTAAATACACATGAGGGATGATCAGGGGAAGTGGCCACACATGGGAACACAGCTGACACACATGAACTTAACGACAGGACAGAAGGAGTGAAACTGAATACACTGACCGTGAATACAGACTTTCAAAGTAAAACAGGAAACATGGAGATTAGACAAGACACATGAACCGGGGAGACGTAGTACAGGGGAGATGACATAACCGACAGCATGGACTTGACAATATAAGACACGCAGACATAAACACACGAAGGGCAAGGGAGACTTAATACATGGGTAATATGTACAAATGGCTGGACTGCCTTAGTGACCCTAAACAAAGAATAAACATCAAAATAGGCTAAAACACAAAACACTGGGTCGCACGACCCAGGACCATGACAATACCCCCCCCTCAAGGGCTGGCTCCCGACAGCCCAAAACCGAGAAACCAAACAAAAACAGAAAAACCCCACCCAGGGCGGGAGGCGGGGGACCAGGACGGAGGGACCAGAACAGGAAACAAAACGAACAACAGAACACACAGGAGCACAAGACCAAAGTCCAAACAAAGTTCAGGGGGGCGACCCAGAGCCCACAGGCACAAGAGTACATGGGTCACAAGGTCGGGGGGCCGACCAGGCGGGCGGCACAGGTGACAGAGCCGGTCCGGAGGCCGGCCGCGCAGAAGGCAGCGGCGGCGACGAAGGCGACGGAGCAGTTCAGGAGGCCGGCCACGCGGAAGGCAGCGGCGGCGGCAAAGGAGACGACGGAGCAGTTCAGGGGGCCGGCCGCGCGGAAGGCAGCGGCGACGGAGCAGTGTCAGGCGCACTGGCCGAGGCCCGGTGGACACAGGACCAGACGAGGCTGAAGACTCCGATGAGGCCGGACCAGACGAGGCTGACGACTCCGATGAGGCCGGACCAGACGAAGACGCCGGCTCTGAGGCTGCAGCCGACGACGACTCCGAGGCTGCAGCAGACGACGACTCCGAGGCTGCAGCAGGCGACGACTCCGAGGCTGCAGCAGACGACGACTCTGAGGCTGCAGCAGACGACGCAGAAGGTGGCTGGATGGGCGGCTCGGGCCCCCCAGCCGACGTGGCATGGTGCTGGACGGGCTCCTCGGGCCCCCCAGCAGACGTGGCATGGTGCTGGACGGGCTCCTCGGGCCCTCCAGCAGACGTGGCATGGTGCTGGACGGGCTCCTCGGGCCCTCCAGCTGAGACATGAGGCTGAACGGGCCCCTCGGACCCTCCAGCGGAGACATGAGGCTGAACGGGCCCCTCGGACCCTCCAGCTGACGAGACATGAGGCCGGAGGGGCTCCTCGGGCCCTCCAGCTGGCATGACGTGAAGTGGTGTGGATGCTGCAGGATGCCGGATAGGCACACCCGGGCATCCAGCAGCAGGCGCAGGGTGAACAGTTAAGGAGGCCCCTGGCTGGACCGGGAGCAGGGCTGCCACCTGGACAGGGAGCAGAGCAGGAGGCTGTCTTGGTGGCGATGACTCTCTTGAGCCTCCAATGGAAACATGAGCCGGTGCAGGCGCCTGCAGAGCGACAACCGCTCCCACCTGAGCGCCGAGGCTGGGTGCGGAGCTCAGCTGTGTACTGACTGGCATAACTTTGGGAACCCACCTGGGTGTAGGAACAAACCGGACGGCAGCCATTCCCGCCTGGGGTGTAAACGCAGGATATGGCTGACCTCCGGCTGCCCTGACCCTGGTGGTGGGAGCTAGCTCAGGTGCTGGCTGGGTGTCCACTGCCTCTACCTGGAGATCAGACGCAGGTGAGAGGTCAGGTAACGCCACAGCCACCCTGGGAGTGAGCACGAAGCTCCGGACACTGTCCTTGGCAGATGTAAGCAGAGGAGCAACGACAGACAAGGACCTTGATGTCTCTAAGTCCTTAACACAGTCCGAATTGTCCTTAGTTGCCCTTCTTGGGGAGCTAAACACTCCTGTCTTGGAGCACGATTCAAACAATATTTCAGACCAGAAGCAAGGTGGCTCAGTGACACAAGTGACAGTTATGTTGTCCCAGGAAGCATGACTCTTAAGGCCAAGACTCGATGCATGAACCCACATAACACAACCAGGACTAGGTGCAGATGATTTGAACACAATAATTTGGCAGTCACATGGGAGACAACTACACTTACTGGAGTCTAAGAGCCCTGTTGGCGAGACTGAGTTAAGGAGGGGTTCAGCCCCACACACTAGGCGGCTGTAGAAAGCTAGTGAGTGGGATGCACATGGACTTGGCGTGGCATAGAAAACATAGTGGACTGGCTCTGAGCAATCCGGCTGAATTGTCCTTAGATCGGCCAGTTCATTAACTGCAGTCAAAAGGCCCTGGCCCAGGGGTGCGGTTAAAGGGCTAGCTGGTTTGTGATGATTAGCGTGGCGCCCCCCCCCGACAGTCTTGGAAACACAAAATACAGCCTTGTCATTAGATAAGGGGAAAGCACAACATAAACAGACCTTCACTTTAGTATTAACAGAAATCACAATGCCATTCACAGACATAGGAAAACCCGGCAGGCCCTTAATACTCGTCCAGCCCCGGCGGACTGGTGCAGAAGAGCGGTTGCTGATGTCGGACCCCAAAGCACTCACTCTGGTCAAATCATCAGCAGAGTGAGGAACCTGGGGCCCGATTAGCGCCGGAACATAACATACAATTTCCCGATCAACACCAGACGTTCCTTCTTGCGCTGGGCTAGTTACATAAGCAGAACATTCATTATTCGGCTTGGGAACAGGGAAAAAAGACCCCAAAAGGTAGGTGCTAGTCAAAGGGAATACAGTCTTATTACTAGTCAGATCAGACGTTTTCTCACGTGATTTATAGTCAATGGATAGCAGGGGCTGAGACACAGTCTTCGAAAAGGCTCCAGATGCCGTAACAGTCTTAAAAGAAGCCTCCTTAGCGAAAGACGCATGTCCTGGGTGTGCAGCGTCTTCTCTATCCTCTATCTCCCTAACCTCCCCCTCAGCCTGCACACTCATAATAACAGGGTTTAACAGAACATCGCACGGGTTGATCCCCAAAACCGAAGTGCCTATGGCCGGTTTGGCAGTGTCAGGTTCACAGCACTGTGAGGGCAGTGTGGCGTCCCCAAAAACAGCATGCCCAACACCAGAAAACTTAGCTTTATTGTCAATACAAAACGTAGGCACGAGAGTAACACCTTCAATATCAGTAGCCAGAGGCACGGGAAAGACAGCTTCTTCACTGGCCTCCGAGAAAACAGACTGTGACACGGTGCCTGGGGGGGTGACAGAGTTAACAGTACCAGTACACGGGGTCTTCATCTCTGAGACATTTATTGTCCCTCCGAGCCCCTCGCTCTCAGTACATCCAGAGCGATTAGGTGGACACAAAACATCGTCACTAACCTCCGAGCGTCGGGCGATGCGGTGGCGACGCGAACGCCGTTTCTTCTTGGCCGTGGGTCCCGTTGACGTGGAAAGTGGAGCCTCTTGCGGCGTCGCAGAGGCTGAGGCGGCGAGTGTTGGCGGGGCGGCAGGCGGGAGCTCCAGGCAACTCCAGGGGCCCCCAAGGGCTAGGCGTGTCCCGCGGAAGATCTCACCGTAGTGAGGAGCGAGCCATGGCTCCTCCCGTAGCTCCTCCTGCAGTTGCGCGCATGCGGCGCGCTGCCGCCCCTCGAGGTCGGAATCCATGCCCCCCACAGCTTCCTCGTGTAGCTCAGTGGAGGGCGACACATGCCGTAGCGATGAGCGACGGCGACGTGAACGTCGCTTCCGTCTTGAAGTGGACGTGGACGGAACTTGGATTTCTGTGGCGAGCGGCTCCTCGTCTTCCGACCACATCCGCGCCAGATAAGAAGCGGGAGAAGTGTAGTCCGATCGAGGCGGCGAGGACGGGCGGCCGGTCCGAGGCGGGGCGGCTGGCAGAAGCTCCTCCTCGGAGATAAGCCAGGGCTTCCAGCGTAGCTCGTCCTCCCGATACGCCCGCAACACCTGCTGCCGCTCCTCCTCACCGAAGTCAATAGCCTCGGGCATCTCCGTGCAGACAGGCGGTGGCGAAGATGCGGAAGCCGATGAAGTGTGTGTGTCGGTGGTGAGCCTCACCGTTCCGACTCTGACCGCCACTGGTTCATGAGGTAGCGGGGTAACACCGCAACAGCATGGCTCTGGTGACGACTCACGCTCGCCGGGCCGCTGCTGCTGCGGGCGGAGTCGGAGAGTGGAGACGAGAAAGTCGCTGACGAGGGGGTGCAGCGTCTCCCATAACCAGGGGAACACGGACACGCACACCCCTACTTGGCGGGCTAACTCTTCCCGTTCCCCCTCTCTGGGGCAGTGCAGCCATCGGTCGCATAGCGACTCCACTGTCCGGACGATCTCCATGTCATGTGTCGCTGGGTCCGGCATGCTCGCGTCGTACTGTCACGGTCTGCGGAGGCAGACCGTGCGGAAAGGTGTGTGGTGGACCCAGGTGCGAACACAAACGAGGATGCAGGAGTGGATTCCAACAAAACGAGCCTTTTATTATGGCTGATGAAAAGAACAAAAACAGAATGAGGGCAGCATACGTGTAGTACTCAACAGAAAACCTAAACTGGACAAAACTAAGGAAAGACTATGGCTGGAGGTACAGAACACAGGAGGTGGTAACACAGACGACGCGAGACAGACTGTATGAAACACAGAGACTAAATACACATGAGGGATGATCAGGGGAAGTGGCCACACATGGGAACACAGCTGACACACATGAACTTAACGACAGGACAGAAGGAGTGAAACTGAATACACTGACCGTGAATACAGACTTTCAAAGTAAAACAGGAAACATGGAGATTAGACAAGACACATGAACCGGGGAGACGTAGTACAGGGGAGATGACATAACCGACAGCATGGACTTGACAATATAAGACACGCAGACATAAACACACGAAGGGCAAGGGAGACTTAATACATGGGTAATATGTACAAATGGCTGGACTGCCTTAGTGACCCTAAACAAAGAATAAACATCAAAATAGGCTAAAACACAAAACACTGGGTCGCACGACCCAGGACCATGACATTTACGGCATTAGCACTGTGTGTGTGTGGGATCATGCTATTGTCAAGCCATTTCCAATCAACGACAGATGGTCATTTCCAGATGGTGTTGCATTGCGGATCAAATCTGATGGTACTTTCATATTTCCATCGATTTTGACTAGATCCCCAACATCACTGATTAAAATGCATCCCAAATCATGACAGAGCCTCCACCGTGTTTTACAGATGGCTGTAGACACTCACTGTTTTATCTCTGTATCACTGACTTTCAGCGCAGATCTTGTAAAAGTTGTTTGTTTTTTTGCAATTTCTTTCATATATTGGACTAAAGAAATTGAAAGAATATGTTTGTTTGTTTTACAGGCTTCTAGTAAAACAGTATATAAAGTCACAACACTGATTCCTTCCTTCAGTTAGGTGCATTTTTGATGCTTGAATGATTCATAGGTCAGTGTTAAGTGGCTTAAACCAATAATGGTCAGATAAGACTGGACTTACAGTGAGTGAAAAAGCAGCCAATGTCTAAAAAGAAAAAACCTTCAAAAAGTTGGGAGGACTAAGAAAGAATTATGGGGTGGCTCAAGACTTTTGCACAGTACTGTAAGTCTCTAGAATAAAGTGGTTACCTCTGACCGGCCTGTCAGTGCATCACAGGGCACCTTGTGTACGACTCTGGCATCTGAACTCAGTAGTCTAATAAGCACATTGATGAGACAGTGTTGGTCCTTCAGATCTTTGTGCAGCACGCGTGCACAGTGAGATGTACGGTACATTATTGCTACTGATGCACATTCCCAACGCTATTTCCTGTCCTGTATTTCTGAGCGTGCCTTCTGTTTCTACTGTAAGTGATTCCCTGAGTTTGAGGCTGCTTGTAGAAGAAAAAGAATGGATGAAAGAGAGTTGGAGTGAGAGGGAGAGCTCCCTGCTGATAGTGCAGCGCTAATTAAGAGTGGATGGTGTTTGAGTGTCAGCCCAACATAGCACCGCATCACAGAGGAGGACGTGGAGAAATCTGAAAGTGTGCGCGCGCGCGCACACACACACACACACACACACACACACACACACACACACACACACACACACACACACGTTTCTTTCTGTCTGCTTGCTGCTGTGTTCTCCTTTCTTCTTGTATCTCACAAGAGGAGATCGACAAAAATAGATATTATTTTCTGTTTTGTTTTTTTTGTTTTTTGTTTTTTTCCTCCCATCCAGCAGTTTCTGAAAGGTCTACAGCTAAAATACCATTTGATGTATGCAAGATAACAGATCGTAAGCTAAGCCTGTCTGCTAAATACATGAGGGTGATAGAGCGAAAAATATGTAAGATATGATGGCAAGCCACATTTCCACTTCTGAAACTACTTTAAGCATCAAAGTGCTTCTGGGAGAGAAGCAAATTTTCTTCCCTCAGAATGAGAAATATAAGTGTGAGACACTTTTATAGGACAGCTTCGGCAGTATTTCAGCATTACTTACTTCAAGACTCCTTTTTAATTCATTACCAGATGGAAAATGGAAACACAAATTCATTTATCGCCGCTTGGAAAGCTCAAGTTTGGGTTAGCAGGTTTTTTTGTGGGTTTTTTTATGTTTAGCACAGCAGAACAGAAAGGCTTCAGAATAGCAACAAGTGATCACATTTTTTTCTTTAGTTTAGTTAGAGACTAAATCACCAGGATGTAGCTGCTAAATTATTTATAGCACTGTCTGCTTTTGATTTAAATTCAGTTATACAGGTCTTAACCCACAATGAGGCTCATTATGCAGTTAAAGCATCACAATTCTATATCAAGCATTTGGCTTGAGTGAGATAGATGAGTTGGTGGCCTTGTGTTTGGGTATTCGCTGCCTCTGTAGCCTGTTTTTGCACCGCACGAGGCTGATTTCACCTCTGCGGTCGCTAAACGTTCATCCCGTGTTCGGTGTAATGTACATTCACAACAATACCTTGACGTTGTCCCTGGTTCCCAGGTTCTTGAGCAGCGTCTCAGCGCTTTGGTAGAGCTGATCAGTCACGTTATCCTAATGAAGAGGAAAACAAGAAATGAGTTGGGAGACTTAATTGGACACACTCGGAAGACCACCGCTGCTCTTTGAAATGCAAAAACATGAGGGAGAAGGGAGAGAGAGACATGAGAATCAGGATTTCCAGGGAGCCTTTTGGGGGTGTGCTGAACCATTTATTTTCCTCCGACTTGAGGGGTGGCGGTGGAGGGGGTGGGGTTAAGGTTGGGGGTGTCCCCTTGTTATTCTTGTTACTTTTCCCCCCCCCCTCTTTTCGACATTACTGCTTTATTAAATTATGTAAAATAATTGTAAAAGATGGCAGGGGGTGGGCATGACACAAAGATTCACAGTTCACGCAAGCAGCCTACATACCAAATGAACCAATCGGCTTTAAGGGGGTGGGAGAGGGTTTAGTCGCAAATAAAACACAAGCACAGGGATGATTTTCAGAGTGTCAGCCGGGCTTTGTGGTGAGGTGATGAAAATGGGAGGGAGGGAGAGCGATGGTAGCCCGGACAGGTTGCATTAAAATCTCCTCTGCTGCACTCATGTTTCATGTGAAATGAGCCTTGGGATGAGGGCTCGAGATGACAGGCGTGCCATTCCCAAAGTGTCGTGTTGATACCATGCTGTTCGGCCCCGGCCATAAGACTACTGAGCACATTACATGTGTGATATAAATGCAAATGGACCTCCTGTTGGACTTCTGCCTTCATCAGAGGGGCTGTGGAAGAGGAGGGGCAGCGAACGTGGCACGGAGTGAGGAGGAGAGGTTTACGGAGGCAAAGTGCAGGTGACAACTGGAGAGCGAGGGGCGGGGCGGCGGGGAAAAATAAGAGGAGAAAAATCAAGAAAGACATCCCGAGAATGCAGGAAGGTGCTCAGGTGTGAGTGGCTGTCTGCAGCGAAACAGAGAGAGTGGGAGTGGGAAGGGGGGGGGGGGGGGGGGGGGGGGGGGGAAGAGAGAAAAGAGATCTCTCCAGCCGCTCGGCTCAGACGGTTACCTGAGGACAACGGGCCGAGGAGATCATACTGTGCCTCTTTCTTTTTTTTCCCTCTCTGTTCAAAACTCATCCAATTGTTTAGCACCTTGTGGCTGGCTTTAGAAACATCTGGAAACATCTGCGCCTAAACACAGTGTTTACACATCATTTCAGCAATGCACCCTGAAATAAGAGGAGAGCGCTAAATAACATCCCCCTCTGTTCCAGCTCATTACTTATTCGTACTCGAGGCGGAGAACAAGTCTTCTGCTTTCGTCCTAAAGCAGCAGCACGGGCGACCTCTGCCCGTGTTTCCTGTTTTCCCTTCACTCGGGTTTGAGTTGTGCCAAGTGGCTCCAAATAGGAAGCCGTCCTGAGGATTAGCCGTCGCTGAGGACGGGATGAGAAGTGTGCCTGCCAGCGGCTGGCCGCGTCTAATCCTTGACAAACTCTCCCCCGCTCAAGGACAATGACAAGGCTGGTTTGGCCAGAGGACCCCATCGGTGCAGTGGCTCACGACGCGGCAATAAAGCCACTCGAGTGTGCGGCGACTTTTTCCAAAATCGGCCCGCGTAGTTCAGCGGTCAAACGGCCTGTGTGGCAAGTGTGTTAATATGTGTGTGTTCCAGGAATCTGCCGGGGAGAAGTTTACAGTTTATTAAATTAAGGGGCTTGTTCCTGTGAATAATTTAAATAATAAAAATGGGTTACGCAAGCATTTCGGGGAGCTGCGTATCATTAACGCTATCTACATGAAACAGTGGCTCCTCTGAGGCGGGGGGAGGGTGGGGGTTCTTAATTATACACTTCCCACCGCACAGCCTCTCTTGTTCTTTCCATTCCCACCGCCTCCTGCTTCTCAGAGCTCCATTTTCTACCTGCTAGACATAGAAAATGCAATGAAACAGAAATTTCAAAGCCCACTTCCCAGTTGGCGCAGGTGGCTGCGAGTGCAAAAACACGTTACTTCCAGTTAAGAGTCTCACGTCGCAACGCCTGCAGAGCAGCAGCAGGGGCAGCAGAAGAGAAGCAGACATTTCCCAAGGACAGTGTAGCACTTTAATAACAAGGAATGCAGAGCTGGGACGGCTAATGCCCGGCCATTAGAGTTACATCATCGCTGCTGCACAAATTAAAGTCACATTAGCGTCGAGGTTCTGGGGAGAGAAGAGGAGAGAGCCTCGGTGAGGGATGAGACCGGAGACCCCCGGGGGCAAAGCGACGGTGTAGTTTGAACGTCCAAAATTTAAAATGTTAACGACAGACTCTGAGGGAGCGAGACAGAGGGAGAGGCACGGGGAGGTGACAAGTGAGTGGGCATGAATTTTAAGAAAACACTACACATTCCTAAGAGTTTGAATCCTGATGCAGGCACTGAGCAGACTGAATGGAAGAAGTTAAAGAATACAGAAAAGAAAACCCTGAAACTGAATGAACTTCATTAATAAGAAGGTTAAGTAATGCGGTATGGGGAGCGGATTTGCCGGATTGTGCGATCTTGTGCACAAGATTTTTCGATTTATTCACAGCGGCGCTCAGACAATAGCAGCTTGTTGCCATGGACACTCAACAAAATGGATCTGAAGGAATTAAACCTCCTCCTTCCTTTTGAATTCGGTCCTCTCTCTCTCAATTGTTCGAGAAATCAGCGGAGTCCAAAAGTCCACCGCGAGTGACATCACCGGTATCCAAGATACAAAGCTGTCTGAATAAAGAACTCAACGCTCCAATTAGGAGCGGCGCAGTCAAAATAAAAGCGGCGAGCCGCAGCCTTGACAGGAGGGAGAGCAGCCTCTTCACTCACAAAACTGCTACAAACATTTAGCGCTGGGTCGTAACACGACGCTGATGATGGCTTGCGGTTTATTTATTTGTCATTTCTATAGATGAATGAGCACCGAAGCAATGTTTATACAAAGACGGCTGTGGCACTTTTTACACTGATAAAGGTTCAAGGAGAACCTGGAAGCAGTGTTGGGAGTAGCTTTGAAGCGTTTTAGTTATAAATCAACCTGCTGGACATGTTAAATATCCTGATTATGACAGTAGATTCAAAAGTAGAAATTTAGAAGAATCTGTCGTGACTTCAGCGGCAATCGGTTTATGTTGAATGTAATAAAACTTGTTTTGAATCAAGCGAAACACAACTAGGATGAAAATGTTCTTTATTAGACGGTAAATAAACACGCTCATATCCTAATTAGCTACCTTACATTTAAATTAAGGCCTAATCAGTAGTAGTGCACTACCTAGAACAATGTGAGATCCAATTATATGATTATATACTTTATTAGAAATTTAAATGGTGCGCTTGAAGGAAACATATTTAAAGGGTCTTTTGTTAACACAGCTGTACTTTATAAGAGGGTCAGTTATTGCTTATAACAAGAAAACTGCACTGTGAACTCAAGTCAGCATGCAACAGGTCACACAGTTTTAATGCACAATAATAACAAATGTATCCACGTTTGCACTTGTTAGTTACTGGGTATTTCATTTAGTCATATATTGCAAGCTTTATTGGGAATTAAAATCACTTTGCTGTTTGGGATGTGTGGTGCTATGTCTGTGTTGACGCTGCTGTGGAGCTTGAATAAAGTCAATTTCTGTGTGAGGTGTAGTAGACTAGTGTTTTTATGGTGCTTTTTACAAGTTTGTCTAAATTGATACAAAGTAGGCCACAGCTTGTTGCGCCTCATTAATGTACTACTAAATAAAGTGTGATAGTACAGTTAGAATGTGCTTATATTATATTATAATGTTATGTTATATTATTATATGAGGATTTTCAAAGGCTTCTAGGTACAATGTCTGTGGTAAAGCGTCCGATGCTGCAGACACTTGGTTTCAAAATACAGAATGTTAACAGGAGTCAGCATGGGGGGGGTCTGCCTGGAAGATTTCATGGCAATGCCTGTAATATTTGGGTGGATAACTGACTCTAGAGCAAAGTTGCAGACCAGACTCACGTGACCTTGAGCCATGCCTGTAATGCTCTTACAAAGGATAAACAAATAGTGCAACAAATTTCCTCTTTTTCAAAGACATTTCAGGTATCATCACACTGCTGATCTGAGGCTGGTCTTTTCTTGTTGCCATCATTTTTATGTACAGTATGTGGTGCAGGAACAGAAAGATGGAAAAAAAAAAAAAACTAATTTCAAGGTTTTGTGTGTCTTTGTAGATGCCCATGGGATATTTTCCAACAGTACAACTTCTGGCCTTGCACTACATTGTACTACTTTTCTACACCATAAAAGAAATTCAAATAATCCAGTGGTGTCAACAAGTTTGACTTTGTGAATGCCAATATTTATCACATACCTGAGCTGAACTGAATAGGCCTTTTAGATCTCTGAATGTATCCGTGATTGCTGCCTCCGTCACACGAACTTGAGAGTTGATTGCTCCGACGGAGATCCCTCCGTACCTGCAGTGTCAGGAAAGTAATCAGAAATGCACGCACACACACTCTCTCTCTCTTTAAAGGCATCTACTTTCATGCCTGTGCAAATAAATCAACAAATCAGCTAAGACCTCATGTGCAGTTATCATGGTAATCACACATGAATTAACTCACACACATATAGGGAAGCCTCAGCACATCCCCCCCCAACAGCATGATCACACACACACTGTAATTACTACATGCGGTTTTTTCACCCTGAGCTTTCACAACACTATTTCTGTCTCGCTTTTTTTTTAGGTCCTCATTATATCAGGGGCATAGGAGAAATGTGAAACACTATTATTACTCTGCTCGTGTCACAAGTTATTGCCTAAGAAACATTCATTAGACATACGGGCTTAATACGATCCAATAAAACAGACAATCGCATCGCTGCTTATAACATTTGTATTAGTTTGGTATAGATGCCTTCATCTGAGCGCAGCGGTGGTGATAGACAGGAAGTGAGGGTGGGGGAGTAAGGCTGGAGGGTCCACTCAGCCGACAGTGAAATCGGGGACGATTCGGTTGCTCGGTTTGCATCCTTACTATTAAGGCTACAGAGGCGCCCCGGAAAATGACTACGTGAAATTACTTTTAAGTGAAACCTTTTCGAGGTCAGCTTGTGATATAACATTGTGATGATGGGACCTGCGGCTGTGGCTCCCCCTCAGAGTCACGCCAATGCTGCTTGCTCATTAGCATGTTACAGGCCATATTAAAGCACTCCAAGCTGCGTTCACAACTATTTTTTTCAAGTTCACCGAAGTTTATATGATAAATATTGGTATCAATTCCAATGTGGAATCTGGAAATGAGCCACTATCTCCAACAAATTAAAGGCAAATCGACCGCTTAGATCAGGGATGTCAAACTCATTTTACATCGTTGGCTGGATGAGTGTAAACGCCCTGTCAGTGTAAAGAAGTTTAACTCGCATTTATCTAAATATCTAAAGAAGTAGAAACAATAAAGAAGTGCAATTTTAAGAGTTTGTCAACGTGATAAAGAAATGCTGCTGTAGCAAAGGAAAGACATTTGTCAGTGTGACTCTTTGGACTTAAATTCTAAGAAATCTAAGCTTTTCAACTGTGGGACCATTTGGGAAAAAAGCAGATTTCAACAGTAAATCGTAAATTGTAACTATAATTTATTTATTATAATTGCTTACTCAATTAGTTTGGTGTATATGAATGGCCCTAAGGGAGCTCTTTACCAGCAGGAAAACCCTATGAAAACACAGTAAAAAGTCTATAAAAAGTTCCAAATTCATGCCCTACATCACATTTCCCAAAGCTGTCCAGTGGGCCGGATTGGAATCTTTGCCGGCTAGATTCTGGCCCCCAGGCCTTGTGTTTCACACCCCTGCCTTAGAAGCTCCATCTGGACTCTGTCCATCAATTTTTTCTCTGCCCTGAAGGAAGAGCTTTTTTATCAGCTTTCCAAAATTGCAGATGAAAATGATGCTTCAATTTATCGCTTTTTCCAGGCTCACAGCAAGTTGACAATTTCAATACACCCCTCACGTTTACACCCCTGGGCACACACACACGTGGATGTGCATTCTTGCGCTCGCGCCGCATATGCTAGACCAGGGGTCAGCAACCTTTAACACCCAAAGAGCCACTTGGACCCGGTTTCCACGCAAAAGAAAACACTGGGAGCCGCAAATACTTTTTAAAATCTAAAATGAAGATAACACTGTATATATTGTTTTTTTACCTTTATGCTTTGTGTGAACAACTAAAGTAAGTAAGTAAAGTTTATTTATTAAGCGCTTTTCACAGACAGACATCACAAAGCGCTGTACACAAATATTAAAATAAACGATACAATCAATAGAAATTATACACAGTTTAACAGATCAAATGTAAATAATGTAAAGAATATAAAATATGTAGATCAACAAAAAGCTTGTTTGAACAGAAACGTTTTTAACTGCTTTTTAAAAGAATCCACAGAGCAACTAAGGTGTGTTGCTTATGAAATCCATGAAGTGCTACAGAGAAAATTACATTTTATTTATGTAATTAACACATTTTGAACTCTTAAAGAAATATAACAAAAGGAAAGACACCCAGCTGAACTAAAATGATCCAGCAAACAAAAACTGTTGTGAGCCGCCACCCTTATATCGCCTTTGGGCTTTTGGAGCCTTGACCTGACTTTTAAAAAGTAATTGGAAAAAAAGCACTATGCTGCTGAAAAATGAAAAATATACATTTGCAAAATTCTGCCTAAATATGTATTTTACCTGGTTAATGTGTGTGGCGGGGCGTGGTCTGCAGCGCCGCTGCAGGGGAGGCGGACGCACCTGAGCGGCACCCGCAATCACGCCTCGCCGCCTTAACATCTGTGCCGTCTATGCTGTTGTGTTGTCGGGCTGTGAGTAGAAAAGCTACAGCCGGCTGTCTGCGTACAGCAACCGTGTGTGAAAAGTGGTCGATAAAGAGATGCTGAAAAGCAGCGGGTCTGCCGTGGTACGAAGACACTTTCATCTTCACGCACGATGAAAAAATAATAAGATATAATTTTATTTTTATATTTCAAAATCACAATAATCTTCCAATTTAGAACTACAAGTTAAAAAAAAGAACTAAACACAAATAAAAGACACTTCAGCTAATTACTTCTAATTTATTCTCCCAAACCACCTGGAGCCGCAAAATAAAGACTAAAGAGCCGCATGCGGCTCCGGAGCCGCAGGTTGCCGACCCCTGTGCTATACATATACAGCACGAGCACACACTGCACAGAGGAAATACGTGTACATGTCCTTTTTTTTTTTTGGAAGTGACATTAGAAACAGCAGCATGTGACATCACGTGATGGCGGAGCTTCAGTTCATCCTTTGTCATCCTTTTTTTTTTTTTTTTTTTTTAATAGGACAGGGGGAAAGAATGAAAGAAAGAGGGGGAGAGGAAGAAAGAAAACCAAAGGGGAGAAGAGACGGTGAGAAGGGGGGGAAGAGAGAAAAAAAAAAAAAAAAAAAAACTCCTGGGTCACCTGTATGGAGAGAAAGAAAAACAAAAAAAACAGGGGAGACAGCAAACAACAAAGAGCAACATAATAATAAAAAAAAAAAAAGCACCATCACAATAAACTAGCTAGTCATAGATATCAATAGTTACTAAATAATAAACGATATTGTGCAGCACGCAAGATAGACAGCGCACAGTGTGCTTTGAGGCAGCAGCCAAGAAAGCTGTAGTCCGCATCTGTGAATACCCATGTGTACACCTGTGTGCATACCTGTGTGGATCAGCATGCTTGCATTCCAAAGGTTTCTCCATGTAATGATCTGCTAGAGAGTGTGGGGAGCCACAGCCCTGTCCTCTATGGTATCAAGCAGGTATGGAGGAGATCAAAACTCCAGACATCCAGAGGCACCCAGAACACAAGAGACCAAGGAAGACCCACAGAGGGGCAGCCGCGCCACTGTCCCAGTAAGAGCTAAGGAGAGTCCCAGATGAGGGCTCATTCAGCAGCCGCGGAGCAGAAGCCAGGGGGAGTTGCAGTGACGCGCCCGTGAGCTCCGCCGGCAGCCAGCTGTGCCTGAGTGACCGAGCCCCAGGCCGAGAGGCCGGGGGCACCCCACCTCCAAAGTGGCCCGAGCGAGCCCCAATAAGCGGCCGCCAAGGAGTGAGCCGGTGTGTACCCGGACACCCACCCCCAGATACAAAGAACCACCAACGCACCGATACCTGAGGGAGTCCGCCACCGGCAGGGGAAGTGGTGGTGGGTGGAGATAGGCCTCCAAACCTTGGAGGGCCTGAGATGTCCCCAGAGAGGTGGCGTCTGATACCCAACCTGACATATAGACACAGACATACAGGCACACACAGACACAAACATCCATTCCCACCCTCATGCTCTCATATGTACTTCACACTCAACCGACGTGGAGACAGACATAAAGGGACGCTGTACACACGATCACACTCCCCAAGCGTACTCTACTAACCGGGTCTAGGTACCCTTGCCCCTGGAGGGGGGAATTGCACCCAGACCCAGGTGGTGTTTCCCTTTTCCCTGCGGTGGGGAGAGGCAGACCGCCCCGACTCCGCAGCAGCAGGGAGGCCCCAGACCGCAGTCGGATGGCCCACTCCTCCTAGCCCCCCCGCTCCAGTAGGCCGCAGAGAATGGGGGTGAGAGAAGACTCCAAACCTCCCTCCACCCGCTCATTGTAGTGTTGATGCATGTGTGTTCTAAAGTGCATTTAAAACCCAGGAGGGCATGGAGCTACCTGCCAGAGAGCAGCAGGTAAGCGCATAGTCCCTCCTGCTAGCCCTCAATGTCTACATGTATTTAAAATTGAGAGGTGGGCAACGACGCCAGGGGTGAGGTGTACACCCTGATGGTACTTTGGACTCCGTGTATCGTGCCCACCCCCAAGATCCTATATGTATGTGTAATGAGGGTGTGAGTAATGTGAATGTCTAAGTTGTGGGATAAAATTGAGGCAGAGGCAGCCAGAAGGGGACAGAGGGGGGGGTAGCCTCCTCTGCATCCTGGTGACATACCCCTACTCCAAGGCCCTGCATGTGTGGGTGGTTGTGGTGGAGCAGGAGGAGGGAGGCAGCTGGAGATAGGGAGGGAAGGAAGGGAGGGGCAGGTGACCCCTCCCTGGGGCCAGCTCCCCCGCTGACCCCAGTAGGCACTCCCACACTCCGCGACCCGCCAGGGAAAGGGGGGCCCAGCGCAGCAGCGCCCCCCGGCCCCACAGAGCCCGGGACAGTCCACCCAACCCCACCACAGAGAAAACTGCACCCACCCCACCATCCACTCGTCTTCCAGACTACATGAGACAATAGACGCCCAGGCTGAGATCTTCCTCCACCTCTCCTGTATCTCCCCCTCCTGCAGAGAGTTCCTGAGGGGAAGAAAGCTCCTGCAAGGTGTAACAATCTCCCCCACCGGTTGAAGAGCCCCACAGGCGACTCGACACGCCGGCGGCACCCTGCGCCAGGGATGGGCTCCCATGCACCCACCCGCCCACAACCCCGGCAACACACAAACCAGGACCCAAGGCCCCGAGGCCCAGCCAGGGCCCCGGCCCAGAGATGGAGCGCCCCCAGACCCTCACGCCCATCCCGGACCCACCCAGGGGCAGACAGGCTACCAGGTCAGTAACCCACGTCCATCACCACAGACCCTCCCCTAGCCCCGCTGCACGCAGCCACGAGTACGTGTACATGTCCAACACGCTCTGGAATCGTGATGAAACAGGGCTGAGCAAACACACCAGCCTAACGCTTACAATTAATCATTCCTCTCACTGACAGTTTGCTCTTTATGGTTTCACGCACTGAGATGACAGGTTAAGGGAAGTGCATCACAGAGCGGCCAGGCAGGATTTGCTCGAACACGATAACTGCATAACGACGAGGATGGGAACGACAGCACGACGTGCAGGACCTTTTGCTCATGTTACCGTTGCTGATCTTCTAAAGATAGACACACCGCCATTCACAACAGCAAACACAGTTATAAACGTTACCTTGTTTTACCAGACTTCTCAAAAGTCTTGACCAGGAAGTCCGTCATATTCCGTCCGGTTAAATTCAGCAAGGTGTCTGTCGTGTTCTGTATCCTCTGTGAAAAAAACAAAAAAAAAACAAACAGTTGAATTGAAGCATTTTTTAAAAACTATTGGTTTGTTATTTGGGTCAAAATAGTGTTTTCTGGACCACTTGGTGGCACCAAAAACAAGACCGACTCAGATTTATCACCTCATAAATATGTTATTGGTACCTCCCCGTACCAATAACATACTGGTTGGTTCGGGGAGGTGCTAGCAAACAGATATATTAAGAGACGTGTTTCTGGCCAGCTGACGAATGTAGCTGCAATAGCCACTCTCCTTTCGACCCTGCTAATAGAAGCTGCTTGCTGATTTGCTGCTGTTTCTGCTGGACAGCTGGGGTGATCGGAGGCCTTTATTTTCACTGAAGGCAACGGCCTCCTGCTGCTAAAAATGAGATTCATCAGAGCGACACGTTAAAGCTGCAGACCATAAAAGCAAAGCGATGAGCTGAAAATGCCCCATGGAACTACTCGGTAATAATCGTCCGCGGGTTTGTCAGCACCACTGACACTCTGTGCATTGTACTGAGTCAGGCGATCCATCGTTAATATAGAAACATGGCTTCGAGCAGCTTTGAGTTTAAGATGCAGAAGACCTTTCCCAAACACTGTGTAGCTTTAATAATGCAGAGATATCCTAAAGGCAATGTTTGTTGATGCAGGCTCATGCAAAACAGGTGCAGTGGCTTTTATTTTATTTACTGTCTGAAAGGATATAAAAGCACTTTGCTTTGCCCGCGTGCCGTGGAGCATCCTGAGTGGAAAGGCTGACCACAGACAGACAGGCAGACTCCGGCTGACCCGCCCCAGAAAAAACTCATCCATTAAAAAACCCCAACAAAGCTAGAGAGCGTTCTGCATGTGGTATCTATCCACTTCACCGTGGAGCACATTCCCCCCAACTCTTATCATAATAGTCAATTAAGCCTAGCTATGGGAAGCCTGGCTGAAATCTACACCCCTGCCAAAGCTGGGGAAAGCTGTTTCTAATGTCAAAGGACCCTAATTAGATACCCTTCTGTGGATAAATGGGTACATTCAAACAACCAATTAAGCGAGGGTGCGACACATTGCTATGAATACACTCCACCTTGTGCAGAGTGATGCACACACACACACACACACACACACACACAAAACGACCCCAAGCTGCTTTAGCCCTGCTTATTTAAAGAGCTAACACTGCTAATTAGTAGAGTGATCCTTGATAAAGTGCAATTGAGACCCCTGGACTGAAATGCAGTTTACCAACGCCACCCACCCCAGCTACACTGGTTATCTGCCCTTGTGTACAAACAGCTTGATGTGTGAGCTTTGGGCAAACATAGTATGTACCTCTATACATATTACACTCATTCTTTCTCACTTGTATTATATGTCAGATTACTTTAGAGCAGCGGTCCCCAACCTTTTTTGCGCCACGGACCGGTTTGTGCCCGACAATATTTTCACGGACCGGCCTTTAAGGTGTCGCGGATGAATACAACAAAATAAAACCAGTACCGGTACCGAAAAAAAATAAGATTTATTCATAACACACGTGAAAAGACCCAGGAAAACCGAGTTAACGTAAAAAACGATAACAAAATAACGCTAAAAACCGATAAAAACCCTGAAAACCATACATTTCACACCCGAGTCTCACTCTCGCGGCCGGGTACCAAATGACTCACGGACCGGCCCGGGGGTTGGGGCCCGCTGCTTTAGAAGGCTCTGCGTCCATGAATCGCTCTAAAACGCACCAAATCAATAGTTTTTTGATTTTTTTTTGATGCTCTGAAGAGAGATTAGAGAAACTGTTAAAAATCAAATGGGAGAGGGAAGCAAAGGAGGAGAATTTTATGGAAGATGGAAGGCTAAATTCAAAATTGGACATGGGAGAAAGAAAAGGAGGCGGAGAACTCAAATTGCAAGGCAAAAAAAAAAAAAAACAAGCAGAAGGAGAATGTAGAGGAAGAAGAGGACCCATCTGGCTTATGAATCAGAGATAAGGGGGAGGAACAGCACAGCAGCCTTGGTTTATCTCTGAACAAACATGCTTCCCTTTCAAAAAAGCCACAGGAACTGAGAAACAAACAAAACCAAGGAAAAAAAAATAAGAGCTTTACACTCCACTGTGTGTACAATGAGTTTATACCCGGGCATACAGTCGGCATGGGTCTAATTATTTTGGCCTTCGTCCATATCCCCCATCAAAAAGACTGAAATGGGGACATTATGCGATTGTGTAATACCTGGCTCTGCATCTCTTGTTCATTACCTGGAAACAGCTTCAGTCTGTTTGGCATTCTGCATGACATCAGTTCTCCAGCTTGATAGCTAGGTAAGCAAGAAGGGGTGAGGGAAATGTAAACTGAGGAGTAATCAAATCTGTTGAATGAGCTGGCATACTCGAGCACTGGAGAGATAAGAGAGCGTGCTGTGTTCATATTAATCTTGCCACCGGTTACATCGTGCTGCTCCTCAAAGGTGAGTTTTATCTGGTGCGCACAAAGAAAAGCAATCTCGGGGAAGAATCTTCCTTGCTTAAATATGTCAAATCGTACAGTCACCTGTTTTGCCACTGAATACTGTGGAGAATGGGGAATACAGAGTTAGTCATGCCACAATATCACAATACTCACTATAACAATCAATAGCATTACAATACAGCAGTTCTGCAACATTTAATACTACCGCAAGTGTCAATGCATGATGATACTTGTGTAATGGAAGAAGATAATGATTCAATAATGTTAAAGTTCAGGCTCTGGGGAGGCTAATCCATGACTGAGAGTGTTCAGCTGTATGCTTTTCTATCCGGGTATGCTTTTACTCATTTAATGCTGAAAAAAGAAGCTGTTGCCAATCAGAACTTCTTCCCACTTCCCACTTCTTTGAGCCCCAAACCATGACAGAGCCTCCACCATGTTTTAAAGATGGCCGTAGACACTCACCGTATAGCTAATGGCTAATAGCTAACATGTCTGTGAAGGTTCTCAGTCAAGAAGAGCCACCTCCACAGGACAAGACTCAGCAGTCCATCTGCATCTTAAGGATAAAGGACACTCTTTCGAGGATGCCAATGTTCACATTTTGGACAGAGAGGACAGATGGTTTGAAAGAGGAGTGAAAGAAGCCATCTATGTCCACTGTGAGCGACCATCTTTGAACAGAGGCGGTGGTTTACGACACCAACTCTCTGCCATCTATAATCCAGTTTTGAGATCCCTTCCCAGACGCCTTAACGCCCACTCACATCACATCCTGGGCCATCTGACCTCAGGAATTCGTATGATAAGGTGGGGCCAGGTTTCACAATGAACATACCCGAAACTCTGGCTGATTGGGACCCACACCCAGTTTCACACCTTGGCTCAGGCGATTAGAGGATCATCAGGGGGTCCTTTTGTCCCTCTGTGGGAGGTCACTCCCACTAGGTTTAAATCTGGGACTTTCCACCATTTGACCTTAGAACTGAAGAAGCTTCTCGGATGAGAGGTGAAACGTCTTCAAGCATCTTAAAGAAGTCCAGACGCTTTTCTTTGCAAGCTCCTTTGACTAATAGCTAACACCGCTAACTAACACAGTTAGCGCCAAATGCCATTTTACAGATGGCTGTAGATACTCAACGTATAGCTAATGGATAATAGCTAACACCGCTAACTAACACAGTTAGCGCTAACTAACACAGCTAACACCATTAGCTAACGGTGCCGCAATCAATGATTTGATTCAAGAATGTCACATTTGGATTCAGAACTCCATAAAAACTGTTGTCAATGATTTCCAATCAAGCTCCTGTGTAATCTGGCATACCTCAGCCCCTTTTGTCCCTCCACTGAAGAGGACGATGCATCTCTCACATCCTCTGTCAGGTCTTTGCTAGATTTCCCCCCATATTTCTCAAGGACATGACTTTCAGATCATTTTCATCTGCTGTAGTTATATTTTTTTTCAGGCTTGATAGTTCTTCTTTTGTCCTTCACTTATCCAATTTCCTCAAGTTTTTAAGGACACATGTCAACTTTTCATTTAATAGCTCTTTGGGAATCATCTTGTTGGTGCAAAAATACAATTTTATGTCTGTCAAACTGTGCTCTCTTTGACATTTTTTTGTAGATTCAACTAAAGAAATGGGAACAAATGATTTTTTTTTTTTTTATTTTTTGCAAGCGGCTGCTCGGAACAAAGTGCCTAAAGATGCTATTTAAAATTGATTCTGGTGTACCATTGGTCAGATACAAAAACTGGGCTGAACATGAGAGAAAAAGGAAAGAATGTCCCAAGAAAAGCGCTGAAAGATTTTCAGAAAGGCTAAAGGACTTAAAAAAATAAAATAAAATAAAAAATCACAAAAAGGAAAAAAGTCTGGCTTTTGCACAGCACTGCATATTTGAAACTTTTGGTTTACTTTAAATGTATTAATAATCATAACGTCATGGTAGCACAAAGGGAAGCGATGTATTGCTGAATCATCATACACACAAACTTCTACATTGTTGTGAGCTCTTTCAGCTCGTTATAACCTGATGTGTTGCTAGTGGCAGGTGGCCAGTTGTATACTCATGTGTACCCGTGTCACATCACATACATGAGCGACGTTTTTCAGCTCAACATGCTCATTGTCCTGCATGATTATGTCCAATAGGATCACATCAGTTTAAATTGTGCTGAACAGGAGCATTAGCTAATAGCTAACGGTCCTGGCTTACAAACAGGCACCTACTAACCACAACCAAAAGCCCCACATGAAAGACTGAGCTGCAAGCATACAAGCCCGGTGAAAGAATTTCATCTAAAATCCCTTTTCCTTCTGTTTAGCTGCAACAAAGGGACTTCCTCACCCTCCGTTTGCCTCGCCTCACGAGTCAATGACCTTTCTGCTTTTGTTTTTGAGCATCTCTTGCTTTCTGCTGAGAAGGAGGCCATGGACAGGTCGTTTTACACCAAAATGAATCTGTGTGCGCTTGGAGTCAAAGTGACAAATCTGCAGGGTCCCGCAGAGAAAGGATGTGCCAGTATGCTGTGTTTGCCATTGGCTGAGGATGACCTGGTGGGGTTTGGAGCTGATCAGCACTTAACTGGATTTATTCCTTCAACAGCTGTTGTCAGAGACAAAACGTGCCCTCATATGTAAGGTTTATGGATTCATTATTGTTTCACTGAACCGCATGAATAAATTACTACATAAGATGCTGCAAATACAGCGGACTCGCCGACCCTCACTGAACAGACCAGCGAGAAGTCAGGGGTTGTGTTACATTATAAATTCAGTTCAACAAACACTTGAAGGCATTTGTTTTTAAGCAAATTCTTAAACCAAGAAGCAAAGTTACACAATACTAGTTGTATTTCCCATGTAGAATTATCCCTTTTTTCCTCTATCCAATGCCCTACTTCAATAGCCTGATAGATGAGGCCAAGGAGAGTAATTTGCAAACAAGCCGTAGTTAGGCCAGCCTCCAAATGATAAAGACATCAATCGTAATACATTGAAAGTGGCGGCTTTATCAATTCCTCCGCACGCATGACTGCCTATTCATCTTTGAAGGTTAAATATCACCAGCGAATGAGAGTCAATACCTTAGAATTGATAGAGGGCTTACTGTTGCCTTCCATTACCATGGAAACAATGATTTCACACTACCTCCTGCGGTGCCATGTCCACACTTTTTTCTCTTTTGTATTTTCTGTAGTTTCTCAAGGGCATATTCGGAGGTTCGGCAGGATGAAAGATAAAAAAGAAAAGTACTGTGAAGCCAGCACGCTTTGTCATGATTTATTCAACATGGGAGGCTTTCCGGTCAAAGGGAACACATCCTCATGATGTGTTCGGCTTCCACGGGTGGTCCATGCCTCGGAGTAACATCAATTTAGTGCAACCTGCTACTGTCAACAGGTAAACGATGCAGCGAGGACGTGATATGCAGAAGTTCAATTGTTTATATATGTCCGGATATCTCTGTATCTGTGATGATATTATAAATTGTCACAGGCAGCAATTCTCCACGTGAAAAATGATGCTCGTACCGGATACCACTGTGGACGGTAACACTAAGAGAGTGGCCACGACCTTATGTACTACACTGTATACCAAACACTAAAGTTTATGTTTTGACCCACTGGTAGACTTGCAGTTAACAGCAGGGAGGCTTCAGAGGTTGGAGAAGGAAGTGTCGAGGGCTAGGGGTCACAGTTCTATACAAGAGAAGTGGATAAGCACCTGTGCAGGTTTAACAGTGGGATATCGGCTCTTACATAACTAAAAACTCACTAACAATTTACTATATTTGTGTTTACATCATAACAAGCTTTTTTCCCCCTGCAATTCAAACATTTTATTTTTTAAATAATTAATGTGTAACTTTTACCCTCAACCACAGCACTAAATCTTAGGATGGGAGATACGAGGATTGTGCAAATTTCCAGGTAGGTCGTATTTAAACTGAATTTCTGAGATTTCCAACCCGGACGGTTGGAGCATCTCCACCAACCCTGAGTCGATAATCCAAGACGGCACTGAAAGTAAACAGCAGTGAAAGGATAAAACTTTTAATTTGCTGCATCGCTGTTGTTACAAAGCATTGACCAGGACGTGCTGCCGCAGTGTTTTTACGTACACAAAACTAAGTATTGTTCTGATGTGCATTTACTGCACGTATGGTTTAGCTAAGAAGTAAAGAAGTCAGTTTTTTCCTAGCTTTTTTGACTTTACTGCTGAAGCAAACTGAGTGACGTCAATCCCAAGCTTCAACGTCCAACTTCCGAGGCATCGGGAACAAAGCATTAGTTTGCTTCTCTCCTCTTGTCTTGATTGTCTGGATTGTTTTCAGCTTCGTCTCGTCACCCTCCTCTTTTCAATTACCTGATCACTCTGTCTGTGTGTATATAATAGTTTTGTCTCCCCTTTGTCGTTTGTTGTGTCTGTTCCTGTCTGCTTTTTTGTTTGCTTCTTGGCTTCGTTTTGTTTTTATCATCTGCATATGCCTAAATAAAGGTTTGCTTTTAGTTAATTCAGTCTGTCTTCACAGTCTGCATTCTGGCTCCTCAATCTCTGCGTTTCATGATAGCAAAGTCACACTTTTCCCTTTTTTCCTGATTAGAAACTTGTGTACAGTGTCTATGACCTTTTTGCAATCCTGTATAAAAACTAAACTGCAGTGTTTAACAATTAAATGAAGCTATTTTCCCAGCAAAATACCTCCCTAATGTCCAAGAAACTAAAGCTACTATTTAAGCTGTTTTTGTTCACTGTTCACTCACTTCTGTAGAAATCGCTGCTTGGTTGTCTTTAGGAAATATTCCTGGCTTGTCTCTCACAATCTTACTTTAATTCCTTCGTGCCTTATCTAATAATTGATTGCCAGAAAATGAAAGTGGGTGGCAAATGTTTGGTTAAATTCATATTCGTGATGCATCGCAGACAAATGCAATGTGAGGAGAATCACGCGTGTCTAAGTGAAGTCTGCAAAGATCGTTGATTGAGTGGGAGCTGCTTTTCTCAGGGGATGAGGCTGATGAATGCACCCCACAGTCTCTGCGCTTGTTTTGCACTCAGCTAGTTATCGCCACACACCGATCTCTGTGATATACTTCAGGATTTTGCATTTCACTGCGCTAAGTCCCGGCCAGGTGAAAGCATGTGAACCACATCATTGCACTAATTTATCACGGTTTCATCTGGCCAAAGAATGTGCTCCCAATACTAATCAGACTGCTTTTCATAATGTTTAGCGAAGTCTAATCTTCTGTCTGTATACGCCGTGTCCTTCATGCTGTGTGAAGTAACTTTCTGCAGAATGCCCTTATGCCTGAGTGTGAGGCACCTGCTTGTATGTTTTTTAGGATGTCCTTGGTGTCGATTAGTTTGGCCACTGTGATTACTGCTACTGTGGCTTGTTCTGCAATTCCTGATTTCTCATGTTTGTGACTCTCAAAGTCAGATTTTTTTTAAACTTCCTCTTGCAATTTCTGTTCCATGACACAGCCATGGCTTGTTTATCCGGTCGTTAAGTGATGACGTGACGAATCCTACTTCCGGGCCTAAAGTAGTCTGCGTTTAATATGGCTTTTGTGTTGTTAACATGTTTAATGTTTTGTATTTTCTTCTATTTGATCTCAAAAAGCTCCTAAAACAGTCAGTGATCACTGTTGACCTCCCTCGGCTTTGATTACCGCTAATCATTTATTTAAGCTCAGTTTTTAAAACCTTAGGATGTAACTACAGCCCAGCCCATGCAGCAGTATATGAATGACTAACCTCGTATTGTGGATGGATTATCTCAGTTGTTCTCCTGGCTGAAGTTTGGTCCTTTTACAGCATCCTGCCATGCGATTACATTTGTTCCTGACCACCGAGAACACTCACGTTAACTTTTATCGAGTGGAAAAAAAGTTAGCTTGTTTATATTATGCTAACATAGCTGTGTCGCTAGCGGTCACGTAGCACATCATTATATACCAGCTAGCCCAACTTCAGTAACCCTACAAACGTCACTGCTGTTTAGTTTTCTGTCTTCATTTATGTTGGAAGTGATAGCAGAGCTGTACGTTTTAATTTGTTTCCAAAACCCTGCAGTCAGGGCATGCTATATTGTATTTAGATAGAAGCTAGCGAGCTAACTTCCTGCTAACTTCTAACTCCATTAAATGTCATAAATTCCGTTTTCATGGATGCCTGGATGTTAAACCCAATTGTTACACCTGGTAGAGCAGAACGCTGATCATTTTATTAAAGATGAAAGACTTTAGACAGTTTTTCAACTCTCAGTAATGCCATAGTGATCGTTTGATATGTGGACCTGCAGCGCAGTTTAGGCCCAGACACGGCTAGTGACGTCAGACTTAACGACCGGATAAGTATAGTCGTACAATTTGGACATCTGGAAATTACAGGCCTTTGTGTCATTTGTGCCATTGGTGGTGCTACTGTGCTAGAGGGATGCACATCTAATGGGTTCCTCTTTTCTATCGTTGTCCGATTCTCCACTATCTTTACTTCTCCATCTGCTCTATTCTCATCCTAACTTTAAAATAATTTTAGTGGCAGATTGTACAATAAAAACTTAAAATCCTCAAGGTTGTTTCTGTGGAAAAAGTAAAGTCCATTTACAGGACCTGGATTGGAACAAATTCGATTTTATAAATAAATGAGAAATGACACAAGTGAATTTAACAAGATGCAGGCCAAAACTGGCCTTCACAAATGGTCTTTTTACTGTGGCTAAGTGTACTAAAATGACCAGCCACTTACAGTACGACGCGATAAAGTAGAAATTCAGTTAAGCACCAAAGTAGGAGCAAGAAAAAGGACAGGGGTTGTTTGAAAATTGAGAAGCACATGGAGATAAGGGGAAAAGAGCAAAAATGAAAAATTAGGCTTGGGAAAGAAAGCCCTTCATAGCTTAGCGGGGCTATCGGGAGGATACAAAGACAAGAATAACGCCTCAACAAATGGGGGACTCCTGACAGTGCTGTCATGAGCTAAGACGGAACATCAGGGATGGGAAAAGGTTACACAAAGGGCACTACTCTTGTTTTACTGTCTCAGCGATCATCCTTTAGCATGATTCGTGGACAGGTGCTCCTTTTAAATGGCCCTGGAGGGCCGTGTCGTGGAAAGGAGCACACGGCGAGACTCACAAGTTCAACAAAGAACTACAGATCAATGCAGAGTGTGAAAGTGCACTGATTGCAGAGTGGTGCTGTATATAGGGGGAGTGAAAGGAATAAGGTAGGGGAATAAATGAGCGGCAAATGAGCCCAGTAGTTTTAGAGAATATCATTTAATGTCGTGCTTGTTGGAGGTTATCGACTTTGCAGTTTTACCCTTTTTTTAACCACGGTCTCTTAGCACTTCCAATATGACGTCTCCAAATGCATCAAAGGTTTAAGAGGAAATGTCACAGCAATTATCAAATTAAACCATTTCAGTTCATGTGCCTCAATTAGTATTGTAATTTTTCTCATCACTGAACCAAGGCTATAAGTGCTTTGAAAAACTGATATTGCAATTGCTGTTTAAAACCTAACCCACAGAAGTTGACACCTTAAACCTCACTGAGGAAATTTACTGTTTTGTTTCTCTCAGTTCACTTCAATTCAACTAAATGTTATTTATATAGCAACAAATCACAACAAAACTTCCCTAAGTGTTTTATATTGAGTGGTAAAGACTCCATTATCACACAAAGAAAACAGAGAAAACCCCAACAATCAAATAATCTATCAAAACAAGTGCTTTGGTGACAGCGGGAAGGAAAAACTCCCTTTTAACAGGAAGAAACCTGTGAGGCTACCTGAGCTAGCTCACCAACATGAGTTATTTCTGGTGTTTGCGTTAAAGACATTTTGATCAACAGTGTTTGAAAATTGTAGAATAAAAAAATCTGATGTCACGATCAATGTAGATGCCATGGGAAGTTGGTATCTGCTGGCTTACCTTCAAACCTCCAGGGGAAAAACAGTAATTACTGGGCTGCCCACTCACCAAAGTATTATCCAGCATCCAGAAGTAGCATGTCATTGTCAACGCAAGCCCATGCAAAACCGGGAGAAATTAAAAAAATAATAACAATATGCAGACACTCAGCCTTGCAGGACTAATCAGCACAGACCTCCACGTCTAGAAATAAAGATCCAAATGTAAAACTGCGAATTAGCTTCTGTAATTGTAATACTTCAAAGCCAAACCTCAGGCATTAGCAATCAACACTCCCCTGCTCATTTCCACCCTCTATCTAGGGTAAACTACTACAAACAAATTCTCAACCGTCATAAGTCTCCAAGAGGAAGAAAATATTGGCAGATTTAGCCGGGGTTAGCCATGAGCCATTCAAATTCTAATCTCTTAAAATGCAGGCACATGCCACAAAGCCTGAGCAAACAGACAAAGCCATCTCTAATAAAAATGACATTGGAGTGCAGTGACAGCTTCTCCAGCCATTCTCTGTCAAGCTTAGATTTCTCATTATCATTGGGAGACAGCAGTGCAAATCATTTAGCTCCAAATGAGACACCGCTTTCACTCTGTGCCGTGATTGGTTCAGTCAGCAGGTGGCAGCTGGTAGACAATGATGCTGTGTCTTTAACTTGTCAATCGATCCCAGCCTGGATCAAACCCCTTCAGGTCAGGTCCATGCAACATTTGCCCCAGCTGCCATGTGTAGTGTTAAAGTTATGGTCCATAGAGTATTGCTATCCGGTCGTTAAGTCTGACGTCACTAGCCGTGTCTGGACCTAAACTCCGCTGCAGGTCCATATATCAAACGATCACTATGGCATTACTGAGAGTTGAAAAACTGTCTAAAGTCTTTCATCTTTAATAAAATGATCAGCGTTCTGCTCTACCAGGTGTAACAATTGAGTTTAACATCCAGGCATCCATGAAAACGGAATTTATGACATTTAACGGAGTTAGAAGTTAGCAGGAAGCTAGCTCGCTAGCTTCTATCTAAATACAATATAGCATGTCCTGACTGCAGGGTTTTGGAAACAAATTAAAACGTACAGCTCTGTTATCACTTCCAACATAAATGAAGACAGAAAACTAAACAGCAGTGATGTTTGTAGGGTTACTGAAGTTGGGCTAGCTGGTATATAATGTTGTGCTACGTGACCGCTAGCGACACAGCTATGTTAGCATAATATAAACAAGCTACCTTTTTTTCCACTCGATAAAAGTTAACGTGAGTGTTCTCGGTGGTCAGGAACAAATGTAATCGCATGGCAGGGTGCTGTAAAAGGACCAAACTTCAGCCAGGAGAACAACTGAGATAATCCATCCACAATACGAGGTTAGTCATTCATATACTGCTGCATGGGCTGGGCTGTAGTTACATCCTAAGGTTTTAAAAACTGAGCTTAAATAAATGATTAGCGGTAATCAAAGCCGAGGGAGGTCAACAGTGATCACTGATTGTTTTAGGAGCTTTTTGAGATTAACTAGAAGAAAATACATAACATTAAACATGTTAACAACACAAAAGCCATATTAAACGCAGACTACTTTAGGCCCGGAAGAGGATTCGTCACGTCATCACTTAACGACCGGATTGACGTGTAGAGCCAAAGTGCTCAGGACTTTGGAG
Source organism: Rhamphochromis longiceps (assembly GCF_057381845.1). Classification (NCBI taxonomy): domain Eukaryota; kingdom Metazoa; phylum Chordata; class Actinopteri; order Cichliformes; family Cichlidae; genus Rhamphochromis; species Rhamphochromis longiceps. Next base: position 49,053,755 of record NC_140559.1, read on the forward strand.
TTTGAGCAGAAAAGGTGAGGTCCTTTGCAGATTCTATTTGGGAACTGCATGCTATGAAATGTCCTAAGGGACTCTACAAGGTAGCAAAGTTGGGGTATATCTGAAAGGACACACTATGGGTTTATTTAAAGAGAATTTTAACAGGTGTGTGGAACAAGCTGAATCACTTGCAATGGCCAAGTCGGTATATTTTCAGTAGAATCAATTTTGGTCCCATTTTCATGCATGCTCGCTAGTTCACAAAAAGGGAAGCAGCACAAAAGGCTGATTTACATTTTGCAATGCAATGCAAATTCCTTGTTAGTAAGTACCTTTACGTTCTCAAATCAAAATGATGCTGACTGGGACTTTCAGACTGCAAGCCAAAAGCTTCCATGATAAGCATTTTTATTGTGCTGTTGTGTCACTGAGTTATTTTTTATTTTTTTACATTTAGACCACTCCGCTCTCTTACTGCAGCTTATCCCTCCATGACACACATTCAGTAAATGTATGCATTTTACCAAAAAGGGGGAAAGAACGCTACACATCCAGCTGGGTACAGTGGCCCCTGAATAGGCAGCGGCTCCATGTCTCGCTCAACAGACCTCAGAGAGATACTGACACATTCACTGTTGCACATGATCGAGCTCATAAATCTATAAATTCACATACAGTACGGACCGATCCACCCACTGCACCACAGAGAGACACGATTTCCGGAGTCGGACACTAACCTGTGGCGGAGGAAGGCCGCCCGCGCCGGGCGGGCAGTCGGGCAACATCATTGTCCGTTTAGGAGTGCCGCACTCGCAGCCGGGGGAGGGGTTAGACATGCTCCAGTTTCCATTCAGAAAGATGTCAGCGACTAACTGATCCACGGAGGGAGTGAACCAATCAGACCCCGTGGAGGAACAAGGTAGATTCCTGCAGGAAAATGAACATGAATATTTCACCGGCAACCGATCACCCCTGTCACCTACATCCATCACTGTATGCCTTATTTCCACTTTTTCTTAAACACTGGTGGTGTTTGGGGGATAAATCATAACAATAGCAAAGCTTTATCATCGTTTTAATACAGCTTTGTATTTTTAAGACTCCTGGAAAATAACCACTTAATTAAAAGATTACAGTTTGTGTTTTAATAATGCATGCACAACAGGCCATTCAGAGCAGCTGCCGTAAACAAGAACTTCCGAGGACTCCGAACGCTTTAATATTTCCATCTCATAGGTTTAAACAGGTATTCATTATTCAGCTTATCCTGATCAAGACTGCAGAGAAAGCTCATTATTTATTGATCAAATTTGTTTTTACAAATTGGTTTTCAAAATCCTGCCAAGCATTTTTTTTTCCTAGCTCCATGCCTGCTGCTGGATTTGTCGGAAAGAGGCTGATACACGCATGCATAACAACTCGCCAAACATACACAGCTTGCAAAGATTCAGACTCTGTCAGTATCGTTTGGTTTTGATGTTTGGCTGGATTCTTAATTTGCGACTCGTGTATACCCAGCCTACTTACGGTATAGGGTCTCCTTTCATGCAGCGTGTCCCAAAGCCAGGCTTGTTCAACAAGCTTTCCACCACCTGGGACACCTCCATATTTCCTGGCCCATCGTTGCTGTAAAATTCAACATAAAATAATGAAAAATTCCTCATTAAATATTTCAGTTTAATCTCTCACAGAAGGTCCACATAGCAATTTAATCCATGAGCGCCAGCCAGTCTGTCACAATGTCAATAAAACAGACAAACAAGAATTAAATAGGCATTATGAAAGAGAATGAACTTGGACAATGGCCTGTTGTGGCAGAATCGCTGCATAATGGGGAACATGAGAACAGGGTGTCTACGGGTAAAGTAAAATTTAAAGACTGTTTTAATGTCCCTTTTAGGCCAAACTGTGCACAAATCACGACTGAAAATCTGCTCGTTATAAGGCAACACATTCAGAAATAAACAGTGTTTTTGTGACAGGCTGATGGTTTTTTAATGCTTGTGTGATTTAGAGGTCAGTGAAGACAAAATTCTTTAAAACCCGACTTTTTGGAAGCAAAATACAAATCATGAAGGATGGGTCAACACTTTTACTCTAGCAGGGGAAGTGTTAATTCACCAGCTTAAAGTCATGTCGGTGTCCATCCATCCATCCTTTTTCTGACTCTTATCTAGTCCAGGTCATGGCGGCAGCGGTCTAAGCATGTTGTGGGTCTACCCTAAGGCAGGGGTGTCCAACTCCAGGCCTCAAGGGTCGGTGTCCTGCAGGTTTTAGACGCATCCTTGATCCAGCAAGCTGACTTAAATGGTTAGATTACCTCCTCAACATGTCTTGAAGTTCTCCAGAGGCCTGGTAATGAACTAATCATTTGATTCAGCTGTGCTGACCAGGGTGATATCTGAACCCTGCAGGACACCGGCCCTCGAGGCCTGGAGTTGGACACCCCTGACTTAAGGCCCCCTCCTAGTATGACATGCCTGAAAAACTTCACCTAGACCTAGGAGTTGTCCAGAAGACACCCTGATCTGATACCCAAACCACCTCAACTGGCTTCTTTCAGTGTGGAGGAGTAGCAACTCTACTCTGAGACCAAGCTCCTCACTCTATAACTGGCAGTCTAATCGCCAGTTGTGTATTCTCAAGGTATTTCTTGTTAAATGAGCATCTTCCCACTTCCACAGAGTAAAGAGCAGGAAGCAGGGAGTCTTAGCTATCATCATCACACACGTTCCACCAGTGTATTGCCAAAATGAAACTCCCAGACAGTCCCGGGCATCTGGGATTTGTTTTGTTTAGGCATGAGATACAACCATTACATTAGTTTTTGTATGTCATAATTAATAATAATTTATTGTTAATAGTTTTGTGTATGTATATACATCAGTTTATATATATAAAAGACTGAAGAGCAGTAACATTATGTGACTTTTAAGACCTTTTATAAGGTCCAAAACAACATGACTGTTATAAATCTGTTAAATCAAGTGAAACTTCAGAGCTAGTTCAATCAGAAAAACCAGTATCTGAGGTTCTATAGATATTTGTTTTAGAAGTCCTGTCTATCGTCTCCTGCAGCACTTGATTGGGACATTTAGAGTGCCGTCTAATTCATTTTCCATATTGACAAAGAAGAGAAGATTGGAGTGACCATTAATGCCAAACAAATCTTTACATTCAAGAACTCCTGAGAAGAAATGAAACACGCTGCCTCGAGGATTCGATGTGTTGAAACGCTCAATAGCAATGCTCGGTGCTGCTGGAGTTATCTTAACTGAGAATGAGAGAAAAATCTCAGAGTTTACCAAAACCGTTTTTCGGCCAGAGAGTCAAAACTTCTTTGACATCACTTATTTAAACATTATCGACTGTAAAGCGATTATGTCTATAGCCCGAGCTCAGTGCAAGCACGAGCCGATATGAGCCTGATCGAGATTCTGTGTACAGTACGGGCTCCTCGAAGCCTTTCATTATTATCCCAGTGTCCTGTACATATCTAAGCCCGGTCTCAGTTAAACAGTCTTCACATTCCAGTCCTGTTCTCATTACTAACCACACACACGCTGCCCTTTATCTTAAGGGTACTGTGGGAGTTAAAACACAGTGTTTCATAGAGACCACAGCGATGGCTTCCTGCCAGCTGTAGCCACAGCCCGGCCAACCGTTTGGATTAATACAGTGTTCATTGTCTCATTTAGAGGCGTCTCCGTGAAGGTCACGCGGTCATTTTCTTGGCCACCAGCGAGCGCGATTGAAGTGGTCCGATTGTAAAAATGGATTATGTGCAGCCATCTGTTTTGCTATTAACAATGGCTGGGTTACCATGTTATTAAAGATAATAAAACTATTGAACGGTTGTAAAACGAAGACTTGTGCATACACACAGAAACAGCGGAACTAATGAAGAGTTTATCTAGTCAAAATGACACAGCATAGATGAACTGAAGATAACTGCAGAAAGTCAAATGAAGGCCACGTGACGACACAGAATAGAAAAAAAAAAAAACCTGTTGGTCCACAGAGCAAATGTCCCAACTATTAAAATTTTAAATGAGCATATATTTAAAAATAATAAAGTCACTTCACATCTAAATCATGTTTTGTTTTTATTTTTTATTTTATACAGCATGTTTTGGATTTCAGCACTGTGGAACGAGACTTGAATGAATTAGCACCACGGACAGAGCGAGGCTCACACTTAGGTCTGTTTCAGCACCACGGAGAGAGACAGCACTGCATTTTGGCAAAGGCAATGGTTCAGTTGCATTTTTTAAATGGCCTTTCGTGTATGTGAGAATCACCTAAAACCTCACTGTACATTTTAAAAGACTTTTTAAATGACTTATTAGCAGCTCTCAGTGCGGTGACAAGTTCTAGGGCTGCTGCTAACAATGCCGTCAGTTTTAAGTTTTAGGAAGACTCTGGTGACTCCATCCATCTATCCACTTGGGTACATCCTGGACAGGTTGCATGAAAACTAGAAAAAGGGTTAGCTGTTTCTCCTCACAGCTGTCTGTCCAGGGTTTACCCCACCTCATCAGAAATCATCAAAAAAAATGCCTGTTTATATATTTAACCTGTCCAGCATGTGATGTCAAAACTGTGGTCTAAAGAAAGACGTGCGTATACTTCATAGCAGCACAAAACGTAGCAGAGTAAACTGATGCAGGAGGGTAAAGTAAGTCATGTAAACTGAATCTGCAGGAAGTGTCATTTGTAATTACATAAAGTGTTATGAAAGCAACCATAAAATTCTGCTGCAAAAGAGCATTAAAATGTTTCAGTTAGTGGTAACGGAAATAAAACAGAACTAAAATCTAAAGTTTATGATCCAGATGACTAGAATGCAGGCTCTATATTACATCATATCTTCACTCCGACCAACAGCTTTGTTTCTGTCTTGAACGAGCCACTTTCTCACGAGGCAACACTTATTACCTATTATGCCTCGATATCCTCTGAGCGAATTTCCTCAAAGTGCCTCAGTGGGAAATGAAACACCTGTAGGCTGAATAACTAACAAACACCTCTTCGTCACAGGAGCGCAGGATGAATTACGAGTAGTTCGCTGGCCTTGACGGAAGCTGCAAATGTTGATTAAATTGTTGCAGCACTCAGGTTGTTACATCGAAAGGGTCATGTTACAGCAATTTTGTGTGAACGTGGAGGTATTTAACTACCAGCTCATCACCATCATCATCATCCTTGAGGCTCGGGCGGGGGGGGGGGAAAGAAAATTGGAGAAATACTTCAGTACGCCTTCAGGCTTTTCTAACAAATCTATTTAAAAGCATGGGTTGTTCCATAATTTAAGTATTACTGTTGCCTAAAACTAACAAAAGAAAAGCTGTAAAGTGGAGAGAATAATAATAATAAAAGACAAAAAAAATGGTAAATTAAGTCCAAAGGCAACATTTACTTTTCACTTCACCTGACTTCCAAAAGTATTTCTGCAATTATTTTCCATCCTCCTTCCCCAAAGTTGCAAAGCTATGACATCACCGTGGGCGGCTGTGGCTCAGGAGTTATTAGAGGCCATCTAACCCGAGTCGCCCGGCTCAGTCCAGGTGCTGGGGCCATAGAGTAAGCACCGTATGGATCTGTGTGTGTGTGATTTGGTGAATGGGGCTTGTAATGAAATGTGCTTTGAGAGCGCAATTAGAGGAGAAGCTCTATATAAGCAACAGTCCATTTACACGATGCGCTTACAATGGGCGCTGTGGTAACAACACCAAAGCAGCAATATTAGATGGAGTGATTTACAGTGGTGCATATCAGCGCGCCGCACGCGCCTCCTGAAGTGCTTTCAAAGTCCACTGGAGCCGGGCCTTGTCACAAGCTTTGCCATTTATTTGCAATGATGCTGAACGGCAGCCGAGGACGGGCGGTGTCCAGATCGACGTCCTCAGCGAGATCATCTCTCAGAAATAAAACGGCGAGGCCCGTTTCTGTAACATTTTTGTATTTTTTGCGCTTTGATTTTTCCATCTTTGAAGTTGAACTTTCCTACACAGTTGCAGAGTGTGTTGTTTATCTACTCAACCATGTCTGCTATTACAACTACCCACTGCTCCCTTAAATTATTCAGACCCCATCTGCCTCGGATAACAGTACAGATCATTTATTAGAAGATTCCTTCGCTGTGAAAATCACGTTGATTCGGTTTCATGAAACTGCAATAACCTTACTGATGTTACTGTTGTATGACATCATTCAGCAGCAGTATCTCCTAAACTTAAAAAAAATCTAAAATAAATCACAGGTTGTTGTTAAGGCTCAAATCTAAATTAGAATCTGGGGTGAACTCGATTAAAATGCCATTTTAACTGATACCCGAAGAAAAACCACAAATCATTACTACATCTTAAACACGTTACCTATAGAAGGTGGTTTGAGGCAGGCCATACATCCAGGGCTGCAGCTCCAGGGGTGGAAATTCGGTGAACGGCGGGACGATGAGGGAGAAGATCAGAGACAGGCAGACAAAAAAAGCAGGCAAGACCACCTAGGAGGATGGTGACAAATTTAACAGTCAAAAAAAAACAAAAACGACTTTCTTTTTTTTCCTTTTAACAGTTTCTGCTCTGCCCCAGACATTTATCTTACTCTTTTGAAGCAAAATGTAACAGAAATCAATTAAAACAGATTTCGCTGAAGTCTAGGGAAATAATTGCAGCAGATAAAAAAAAGGAGAAAGTAACGAAACTGAAACAGTTTTACGACTCGCCAAAGTTTCTCGAGCAAAATCAGAAACACAAATCCTTCATGCTTCCTTTTTTTTTTTAATTTTAAAGCCTTGAAGTTCCATTTAATCATGGATGTGCTGCACAGTTCCTGCACAGATGCAGGAAGCGAGTTGTATTCGTTTTATCGCCAATATAACGTCACAGCACGCAGCGGGTGGACGGAGTCGGAGCCACATTCCTTTTAAACAAACACAAACAATCATTATTATGCATCGTTTTAGGATCCCTGCACGTGCGACCCACGCGCGCGTTTTATGCACTCGGAACGGTCGACGAGAGATCGATTTCACCGCCGCGTCTCCACCGAGCCGCCGCGCTGTTATTGCATTCCACGTGGCGCGGTCCGGACTGATGCGATCTACAGCGGCGGGGCACCGACGCAATAATGTGTACACATTAATATGCTCCCCGCCAACTTGTTTGGGCATTTCTCCATGCTTTATGAGTTTGATTAAACACTTCCAACACTGCCACCATCATCTGGCCACTCTGATGTAATTAGTTTCTCGCAATTCTCTTGTCTTGAGGGTGTGTGTGTGTGTGTGTGTGTGTTTTAAAAAAAAAACCAGACGCTGCAACAATACTACCCCCCACCCACCACCCTCCAAATCCTCTTTTCTTCATCATGTAATTTGCTTTTCATTATATTGTTAGAGCTGACGAAAAGGTCTGTGTATGTGTGTGGGGGGGGGGAGTGCGAGATATCTTTACTGTTTAATCATTCATAGGTCGGGGTGCGCTCGGCAGCAAAGGGGAGGTTTGCACACACTTGATTAATTGCAGGGCATGCAATTTGCAAGGCCAATTCAAGATGCTACAATTGAAATCCTGAATTTACTACATGGAGCCATGGCCACGGAAATGTGCTTGGAGGGAAGATAAAGAGCAGCAATGAGACTGAAAAGCTTAATGGCAGACCGCAGAGAGAAGGAACTATTCTTGTTCTGTTGCTCCCTCGCTCTCCCTCCCTCTCTCGGCAGTAATTGCAGGTGACAGCTGGCACTTCTTCCATTGAGAGAAATCGGCAAAAAAACAGGGAGAAGTCATTATGCTCACAAAGCCAAAGCACTCACATGAACAATGCATGAGTTTATCGCATTCTCAAGTTTGGAGGGGATTTAAAGTAGAGGATGGGATTATATGCAAAATGGGTAAAAACACAAGATGAATAAGATGTGTTGTGTTGTGGTGTGTGTGTGTGTTTTTCTTTTTGCAGCAAAGTCAAAAGCCTCATTACAAAACAACCATTCGTGTCAATCCAATTACACCGGTGAATAATAAATTTAATGCCACAGCTTGCATTAAAGTGGATAATAGCAGCTCATTGAATATTTTTCTGCAGTCTTAAAGAGGGATATTATGTTTTTCCTTGTTTTCCATGGTATATGGTAACTTTAGGTACACCTTGCTAGGACAGGATTAGACATTTGGTGAACATTCAACAAGGTGCTGGAAACACTCCTCAGAGATTTTGGTCCACGTTGACATGAAAGCGTCGCACAGTTGCTGCAAATCTGTGATGTCAATCTCACGTTTCAGGGCATCCCAAAGGTGCTCTGTTGGAGGGAGAGCTGGTGACTGTGAGTGCAGTGAACTGTCATGTTGAGGAATCCAGATGGAGATGGTTAGGCTTTACCTGCTGGAAGTATCCGTCAGAAGATCGGCACCTGAACCATTGATACAAGACAGAATGGATCCATGCTTTTGTGTTTATTTATTTATCTCGCATTGTTAATCAAAAGCAGATAGAGCGTCTTTCCCGCCTTCTATTGCTCAAGTTTGGTGAGCCCGTGTAAACTGTAGCCTCAGTTTTCTGTTCTTAGTTGACATTAGTGTCACCCGTTGTGTGGTCTTCTGTTGCTGTAGCCATCTGCTTAAAGGCTCAGAGATGCTCTTCTGCATACCTTGGTTGTAACAAGCGGCTGTTGTATTGACTGCTCGGTTTAAATCAGTCTGATTTTTCTTCTGACCTCCGGCATCAACGAGGCATTTTCTCCCATGGATCCGCAGCTCACTAGACATTTTCTCTTTTTCAGAACATTCTCTGTAAACTCCAGAGATGGTTTCGTGCTCAGACCAGTCCGTTTGGCACCAACAACGACCACGCCACCTTCAAAGTCACTCAAATCACCTCCTTCTAAAGTTGAGTTTGAACTTCAGAAGGTCGGCTTAAACACGTCTGCATGCCTAAACGTCCTGAGTTGCTGCCATGTGATCGGCTTAATATTAATGTTGCATCAACAAGCAGCTGAACAGATGCACTTAATAAAGCCAGTGAGTCTATATACATATAAACAGTGGTGGATATTCATATTAACACATGGCTGAAGCGTCAGATGATGTAAATCAGTGTATTTACATGTAATCTTTGTGGACTGAAAGCTTTGTGCTGCTGTAAATGTGCAGTTTTAGACTGTTGTTTTTCTACTTGTGTGTCCATGTGAAATACATAGGCCCATAGCTCTAGCTGTGAGCACCTACATACTCTTCAAGCCTTCTGTTTTAGAGGGGCAGCCAATCAGAAGAACATTAAATAAAGGGTATGAACTGCACCAAGCTCAAGCCCCAGTATAAGATTAGCCCACTAAAGTGCTTGTTATTGCTAATAAAAGTTGATATCCACAACTTTAAACAAAAAGAAAAACACAGTTAAACTGAACAAATTAATACTTTATCAACTATTTTCCTGTTAGTGCTTAAATGGGGAGTTGCAGTCAGTTCAGTTCAGAGTGAGCCCCAAACACGAGAAGCCTTGAAGTCCTCGGCGCCACAACATAACCAATAACCGCCTCTGCCCGATTCTGACACTGCCAAGACTCACCCGTCCCCAACTTCCAGGTATTAGGTATTTAGGTATTTATTTATTTATTGTCATTGTCAAGAACAATGAAATTGCGTTTGGGGCTTCCATACAACCTAAAAAAAAAAGAAGAAAATAATAAATACCCCTTAAAACCCAAGTGTACATATTTAACCCAGTGTGACTCCAATGCAATAAGACAATCCTTAGCAATAATGTTCGTAGAAATTCAGACAAAGACCTGAGAAACATGACAAAATACAACAGTGCAACCCATTCAAATCAAATCAAATCACTTTTTATTGTCACATCACATGTGCAGGCACACTGGCACAGCACATGCGAGTGAAATTCTTGTGTGCGAGCCCCACAAGCAACAGAGATGTGCAAACACAACAACACAAACGAGCAAAATACAAGAATGGCCAACCTGAAACTAATAAATATATGTACAATATATAATAGTGTATGCATTTCTGGATGTGTATACTAAATATTTTCCTACGTGTGTGTGTGTGTGTGTGTGTGTGTGTGTGTGTGTGTGTGTGTGTGTGTGTGTGTGTGTGTATACACATTTTTACAAATTAAATAGTAAAAAAATAAAATAAAATAATAATAATAATAATAAAATATATAAAATATACAGAGTTGAATATGTGCAAAACAAGTGGCATTTATATACAGTGTGGAGTGCATAATGTTGAAGTTCCAGTAGTGAAGCTGAGGTGTCTATGACGTGTTCAGCAGTTCAATATTATTGTACTGTGAGATATGATATCAGATATGATAGTTATCTATTTAAGAAAGAGGGGGGGGGGGGGCAGGAGGGGGAAGAGAATAAAGATATGATGCACCAATGCAGACCAGTTCATTGCTATTAAGAAGTTGGATATGGTTATTGTCCGTGAGAGGGGGGCAGAGAGTTCAGGAGCCTCACAGCCTGTGGATACAGGCTGTTGGCCAGTCTGGATGTTCTGGCCTGTATAGACCTGTACCTTCTCCCTGAGGGCAGCAGATGGAAAAGGTGGCGCGCAGGGTGATGTTGGTCCCGCAGGATACTGTGCACCCTCCTCAGACAGCGAGTGGGGAAGATATAACTGATCTCTGGCAGACTTGTTCCAATAATTCTGCCAGCTTCCTTCACCACCCGCTGGAGTGCTTGCTGATCGGCCTTGGTGCAGCTGGGGAACCACACTAGAAATCCATACGTCAGAACGCTGCTGATGGCACAGTTGTAGAAGTTCAACATCAGAGATCTGGGAATGTGTGCGCTCCGCAGTCTCCTCAGGTAGTAGAGGCGCTGTTGGGCCTTCCGTACAACTGAGGTGATATGGTTGCCCCAGGACAGGTCCTCGGTCACAGTTACCCCCAAGAATTTAAAACTGCTCACCCTCTCCACCGCCTCACTGCCAATGAAGAGAGGCAGATGGTTGTTATGACCCCTCTTCCGGAAATCTACAATGATCTCCTTGGTCTTTTTGGTGTTTAAGACCAAGTTATTGTCGTGGCACCATGACTCTAGTTGTTGCACCTCTGTCCTATAGTTTGTCTCATCATTGTTGGATATAAGTCCGAGCACTGTAGTGTCATCTGCAAACTTAACAATGAGATTGGACGCGCAGGAGGAAATACAGTCATGGGTGAAGAGAGTGTATAGCAGAGGGCTCAGAACACACCCCTGAGGGGCACCGGTGTTGACCACAAGGGTGGAAGAGGTGTTCTTACCCACTCTGACACTCTGTCTACGGTTAGTGAGGAAGTCCACAATCCAGTTGCACAGAGAGGAGTTAAGTCCCAGTTGGTGGAGTTTGGGACGGAGTTTGTATGGCCGGATGGTATTAAAAGCCGAGCTGTAGTCTACAAAGAGGAGCCGTGCATAGGTGTTCCTGTGTTCCAAGTGCTTCAGTAATGTGTGCAGCACTGTGGCGATCGCATCCTCGGTTGACCGGTTCTCCCTGTATGCAAACTGGTGCGAGTCCAGGGATGGTGGAAAAGCAGCTCTGATGTGTTTAATGACCAGTCTCTCCAGGCATTTGGCGGGAATGGGGGTGAGTGCCACAGGTCTGAAATCGTTCAGACATGTGACATTTGACTGTTTTGGGATGGGAACGATGGTTGCTGCTTTGAAACAGGATGGTACCAGTGAACAGGACAACGAGGTGTTATATATAGAGGTGAAGACGTCCGCCAGGTCCGCAGCACAGTCTTTTAGCACCCGGCCCAGCACTCCATCCGGCCCGGCCGCCTTCCTGGTGTTAATGCTCCGGAACACACGCCTCAGCTCATGAGTGTTTTGTCACTTTAGATTGTGTTCTTCATACGCCGTTGGTTTTAGAAATGACCGTTTCTGAAGTTAAATGTCTTTTTTTCAGCCCCATAAATCACTCCTTTTGTGTTTCTCGCCGCAATCTCTTTTATATTCCCCTAACCATTTGTATTGGAGCAGATTACCTCACTACACAATCATATCTGCTGACAATGGGAGCTGTTGACATGACAGGGCGGGGGTGGGGGGGGGAAGAAACCCTTTAACCAAATGAATAAAGAGGAAGAGCCGTGAGGTGTGCCCTTGCAGACAATGTGCTCCCTTGTACATCCGCATTCACACACTTATCCTTCTATTCCTGCTCTGCGTCCCCACTAAAGAGGGACGTCCGAGATTGACAGTGACTAATGGGGGGCTGGTACTGCAGCAAATTACAAGAAGAGCCCGCACCTCGCAAAGGTGAAACACTGCTCGCTCTCCTCCTCTCTCCTCCTTCCTCTCACACAGGAAAGGATGAGCTGCACTCTTTAGTTTTCAGCTACGGTTAGTTCCCCACAACGGCTGCTGTCACATATGATGCAACGGCACGACGTCTACGTACGCAAGGAGTTTGTGCGCGCGTGTGAGCGCAAGCACACTTTAGGTCAGAACACACTTTTTACAAGTTGAGAAAATAATCAATGAAGTACCTGGAAAACTGCTGTTTACTGAAATTGGTTTTGACTTGTTTAAATTACGTCTGCTTATTGGTTTTGACTTCTGAAATTATGTTTATGAGGAGCAAAATAACATAGACATACACTTAATAAGCTAACGGCAATCTGTCGTCTCTGTAATTGTTATGCGATTGCATTTAATACGTGGCTAATGAAAGCACATGATTAGCACGCGGTGGAATGAAGGAAAAACAAATCATGGGTGTCACTTTGGCTTTCTGGTGCCAATCAGGGCGATCAGGTGAAACTGATGGCGCTAACTGAAGCCAGCACACAAACGGATTCACGGCTTCCCGCCTGCAGACGTGCTGTTCTTTCAAAGTGCGACGCTGACACTGAAAAATATATACCTGGACTCAGATATTGACATTTTCTTTTCCAGTTACAGAAACTGACTGATTGGATCCAAACACTCAAACCTCCTCCACCGCACCAATCGCAGCCTGACTTTTGTCCTCTGGGCATGCTTTTGGTACACCCACGTGTGCCGTCGGGGAGATAGAGATGATCATCGGACGTGCACTTTACTGACACGACGCTACATCATCCTGGACGCTGCCGTTCACATCTTTCAACGCTCATATTCTGCCGTCAGTTTCGATTTCTCTCCCAACATTTTAAACCCCGTAACTATTGACTCCATCAAGATGGATGAGTCTTCCATCCAGGTTTTAAATGAGCTCACTCTATCACATATGCCATTAACTGATTTTGAAAGCTAACATGTATTTTGCGCAATCCTACCTTGATCCTCCCATGCAACCCTACTAGCATAACCCTTCAATCCATCAATATGACAGACTGAGGCCATTACCTGGGCAATGAGTCCTTTGCGGCTCCTTCGGGCGTGGTGGAAGCGCTTAATAAAGAGTGCCAGGAACTGCTGTCTGATCAGCTTCCATCCGGTGATGACCGCGGATCCCCTCCCGCTGTCACTGGGGCTCTTCCTTATGTCTGGAATAGGCGTTAACCTTCAGCATTATTTATCATCTATGCCTATGTAAAAGATCTGCTGAGAATGCTTTTCAGCACCACTAATGGGCTGATCAAAAAAATAACTTAAGTGTTAAACTGGCCAGCAGCACTAGCTCATTCCTCAAAGTGGCAATTTTACTCATTTCATGTATCTAGGCCTGACTCAAAAGGAAAACACTGACAAACACAGGCCGTGGACACCTTTTGTTTTACATATTTTCATTATTAAGAAGCACTTTTCTTTTCTTTACAGGATTCACTGTGAAAATTTACAAAAAAGCTTGAATCAAAGGCCAGTTTTGTGATGCAAGGCACACATTTAAGGAGTGAAAAACAGGTGAGATAATGTGTAGTGAAAGGGAAGCCTGCTTGAAAGTGAGTTTTTCTTGGTATTATGCTGTCTCACCTGAGGGGAAACAATCAAACTGAAGCCAAACTATATCAAATTAATAACTGAGAAACAAAGGATGTGGTGTGAAAAAAATAACAGTTGTAAAGATCAAACCATTGAGGACAAAACAGAGTATTTACCTTCAACTTTACTTGTGAACTTTTCTAGATGAGAAACAAAAAAAAGACCAAGATTTAAACAGGAAGTGCAGTTCATTTAACGAGCTTTTAAAACTCTTAAATTTAAAATATTGCTAATAAATCTATGTTTGCCTAATTTAAAAAAAAATAATCTGTGATAAATTTGAAGGACTTGCCACTCTTCCCGGTGGTTTGCTCAGTTTTTGAGTGGACGCTGGCAATGCTGTTCCTCTTGGCTTCGCGGGACCTTCTTTTGCTGTCTCTCACAAACAGCTCCTTTGTCGCTGTGGGAATACAAATAAGATATGTTGTTATGGCCTGACCCAATTTAGGGTTATAAATAACAATAAGAACAGCAACCTGCACTGCAAGACGCCATATTATTCCCTGCAAAAGCACAAACCCAGGTGTTTCAGGAACACGAGGAAATCCGATTTTTTGAGATTAGGCCGATAAGTGAGGTTGCTCGGCAATGGCTGCAAACAAAAACTGTGAAAAGATGGGAACGGGAGATTTAGCCATTGAGGTCAATCAGTGACACATAAAAGCAGAGCTGGAAAGCGCCGTGTCTTTTTTATTTCAGTCGTCCTTCTCTACTGCAGCAGACGAACCCAAACCAAGGAAAATAACTTCTACCTACATCTGAGTCATCTTTTGCAAGTACTGCTTTAAAAGTGACTCGTGGCCTGAGAAGCCAGTGAACGTGCGCTTAGTTCATCGTCATTAATGCAGTCGTGCTGATTTCTGAGACCTTTACACACAGCAATTAAATCCTGCTTTAGGCTGCTTTGTTGGTTTTAGTTCATTTTGATTAATGCATCTAGAGGATGGACACCAAAATCAAATGGCCTTTTTGGAGCCAGGATCTGCTTCAAATGCCAGGTTCTGATTGGCAAACTGCTTTTACAGCTACCTAAATGGGTCTACGTAATTCAACCAAATGGCTAGTTATTAAGCAGCATCGCTAATAAAAGCTGAAGGCAATACAGACGTGCCTTATGTGGCAACCATATTCTGCATTTGTATAAGTAAAGCTTGCTGCTTTATATTTGATGAGTTCATTTATTTTCCTGCTGTGTCAGTGTCAAAAACTTCCTTTAGCGATGGCATAAAAATTGTTGTGTCATCAAAAGATGTTAAAAGCTTGAAGTGGAATTACTCTGCAAACGGCTGATTTGTTTATAACATTCAGGGGTCGTTCTAAGGTGTTCTCATCTCCAGGCAGTCCTGCCAGTCCTGTTACATGTTGCTGGTGTAAATGATGCCCCTGGGTGTCGGGGCCTTGACTCCAAGGGTCGTCTTTAAAGTCCACATTTGGAAGTTGAAGATTTGGCTGAGAGCTTTGACATCAAGGAGACTGAGGGTTGTGTCCTTGTTTGGAGTTTGTATACGGCTTCATTTCATTCTCAAATGCTTTTTACCCCATTAGCCATAAAAGGTCGATGAGGTATTGTCGTCGCCGCCCACTGCAGTGGAGTGGAAATCCAAGTTTGTGAAGTCGACGTAGGATTTTCAAATTCATACCACACGGACATCCACAAAAAATCTCATATAGGTTTGAATCTTAGTGACCTCGACCTCACGTAGAAGGTAGAAGGGCAAGTTTTCTCTAAATCTTGTGAATGCGATAACTCAATGAGGTGACCTAGGTTGTTCACATCCATACCACAGGTCAAACTACCAGGAGGCTAAAAGGTAGCAGTTGCAGTATTTTTACTCCTCCTTTCACTCACTGGCTGCTTTGCAAGCATCCATACGTGCCAAGTTGGTAGTAAGCTCCATCTCACTATTGCCGCAATCTAGTTTGGTATCACAGTCACACCAAAAAACACCCTGTGGGTGTCTGTGAGATGCCACTAGTTTTCAAACAGCAGCCATATTTGATGTATTTGGGACAAGGTGGGTGTACGCATTAACCACAGCATCACTTCAGGCAACCTGTTTGCAAATCTCATATGAGGCCATTAAAGTTGGGCCTAGAAAGACTGCAGAGCTGCTGCTGCTGCTTCTGCAAGCTGCTTTGCAACCCACTCAGCTCCTCCATTTCATACTATTCACGCCATTTCCAAAAAGCAATCCCATACACACTGAATGTGACACTTGTGCACTCCACACCTTCAGGCCTTCCACATTCATGTAGACGAGTGGAGAGGCCCTGAGCAAAGCCACTCTACTAAAAATATATCACTACAGATGGAATAACAATTAAGCGCCCCTCACAGAAATGTATTTTTTTTATTTGACAGAAATTTTCTAACCCATTAACACTGACAATCATACATTTATAGTTTGTTGATGTGTCTACATCATAATGATAGCACAGTGTGGTGTTTATTGGTCCACTTACGTTGTATATCTGCATCCACTCCAGTGTCTTCCGCCACTTTAAGGAATATCTGTAAAGAACAGAACATATTAGGCACATTATCTATATACTGCAGTTGTGGAGCATTAACTGAGCGACTGTGTGGCTATTTTTTTCTAATAAACAAATCAAAACTATGCTTAACAAATAAACCTCTACATATGTTGGAGTGCTCGCTCTAAGGTTTCTGTTCAGAATCACATCACAGATGTGCATCCACAGATCACAACCTTTACTTGAACACCTGCCGAGTGGAGTTTCTGAGCGAAGCGCCCTCCTTGACTTTATTTATGAATCCAGGTTACACAGCGAAATAAATAACTCTCCCTATTTGTGAGCATTTTTGGGTGTACGAGTTAGGCTACGTTTCATCATTTGACCTCTCAAAAGGCACGCTGCTGGGAGACTGAATGTTATTTGATGTGTTGAATTATTTTATTCAGGGGGTGCCAAATACAAGCTCTGACATCATAAAGCAGTATGAAAAGCTATATTATTTTTATGCGTTACTTTATTAACGTCAATACCTTGTCAGTTCCTGTTTTATTTTCACACGTAGCGAATAACTGCGTGTTTCAGAGCGTTTGGACTTCAAAAGAAAACATGGATGGATGAAATAACCATGGTGTGGCTGAATTATGGGAATTCAAAAGGAATTATTCACATCGCCCGCAGGCCGTGAGTGTTTAATGCATGTCGGCCTTACATGAAGAGCATTAGGGAAGAGTCACTCGGCTTTATAATCCAAGACGGGCCTGCGTGGCAAACATGCTGCTTGAGTCATTTGTTTATGGGTCAGTGCTTCTGGGGAACATTGATTTGCAATCTACAATATGACGCTTACATATTAGTTCAAAGAGAAAGTCTTTTATTATTTTTTTCTTATATCATGATGGTGAGTCATGGTTTTGAAAAAAAGTGTATGACGTGAAAACGAGGAAGGGAGCAGGACAATATGTGAGGAAAATCTAATGGCGATCAAACCGCGCTGGAGAATTTTAGAAAGCAGACCAGTGTTGGTCTGGTTAAAACCACATTGAGCACGTTCATCCAAAATTTATCAATCACTACGAATTTGTTTGCTCTAAAATTAGATATGGTTTTCATCATTAACGGTGTCTTAGTAGAAGAAAGAGAAATCACTAACAGGATCTGAAGGAAAGAGTGAATAATAGACCCACAGCTCAGGTTATTGGCTAAAATGTAAAAAGGTTGGTTTATTATAGTGTTTACTTGTTTTGGGTGAGATTTACAAAAAGTCTGCAAATCATTTTTTTCCATTATCACTGAGAAGAGAAAAACAAAAAAAGTTCTACTACGGTACTGTGCAGAAGTCTTGAGCCACCACTCTTTTCTTTATAATTTGCTTTCAAGGTTTAAAGTTCCTCTTTGAACACCGGCTGCTATTTCGCTCACTTTCCGTCCAGTCCTTGTACCTGAACATTTTCAGAGGAATGTTTGGTTTCTTGATGCTCTTGACACTGACCTATGAATCATTCAGGCATAACTCAATGGATGAGCCAGTGCTGTTTCTTTTTTCTGTCACAAAAACATCATTTGCAAAAATTTATTTAGTGCAATCTATGAGAAAATACTAACGATAACACAGTTTGATGGGGAAACCGTATGTCCTCAAAAACAGAGGACAAAAGAAGCCTTACAAAGTCCATCCATCCATAGGCTGGAGCCTATCCCAGCTATTTTAGGGCGAGAGGCAAGGTACAGCCTGGACAGGTAGCCAGTCTGTCGCAGGGCTCCTAACAAAAACAAATTCTTAAAAAAAATGGCCTCTGACCCTTCAGTTGATCCATCTGAAGCCTCATCAGAAATGGTCTAAGTGGGAGAGTGGATGTTAAGAAGGGAAACGAGAAGAAAAGGCTCAAATATGCTAAATTACAATCAGTCTGACGGAGTGATGAATCAAAAATCTGTACATCGAGGTCAGGCGAGACAACAGTGAGTGACTACACCCGTCTGTAAAACTCTGTCGTGGTTTGGGGCTGAATTTCAGCAAGTACTTTTCTGAAGACATGACAATAAAAGCTTGAAATTCTAACAAGCTAGAAAGGTGTGACCACACAGTCTGAACTCTTAGTCAAACTGGTTTTGCTGTTTTTCAGTGCCTGTACCTTCCTAGCAAAATAAAGTCATCATATTTCCAAATTGCTATGAAATTAGTAAGGAGATTTTAAATAGAAAAATATGATGCAAAGTGAATTTATAAAAATGACACATATGCACAAGGCCGTCCCATGTTTAGATTACCTCCTCCAGGGTGGTGTCCGAGATGCCATAGCTGGTGAGGCCAAGGTCGGCCATGGCTCGGTCGAGCTCTCGGAAGAGCGTGCCAAAGGTCCCATCTTTAGCTCCTCCGTAGGGCAGGATGTAGGTGATCTCCTGACCGATGCTTTCCAGGAAGATTGCCTCAGGGACGTGTCTTTGCACGAGCTGACCCACTGCTGACAAATTTGCTGGATGGAAAGTCACAAAAATTATGCCAAAACAACTCCTAAAGACGGGGAAAGAGCTGAAGCTGAACCGGCGGCACTGAGGGCTGCGGAGACGTATAATATTTAAACAACAGCATCTTTCAAACTCAGCGTTCGCACAGAGAAACTTCACCAGTGAAATCCTTTAAAAACCGCCGTGCAACATATTGCAATCACAACACACCTGATGAGGTGACATTTAAAAGCACTGTAGCAGATCAGTGGACCTTATTCCCCCATCTCATCCATTCTGAACCCATCTCTATAGTGAGAATCTATGCAGACAGTGTTGCAGAATGCACCACATCCATTATTGATCCAAAGCCTCTCATATATAATTACTGCAGCTCAACAACCACTGGTCCTTTATGAAGAAGTAAATGGCTCTGGTTCACACCAGTCGAAAATATTTGAGAAATCGTAAGTATGTTTTGCTCTGCTTGCCTGTGTCTGTCAATAAAGAGAAATGAGCTGTCACTTGAGGAAATGTGATTTTATTTCATGGGATTTTCTGACTTATATCAGCAGTCTTAAATATAATCCTTTTAAAGGAAGCAGCAGGTTTGATTCTGATTTTATTTCCATGCATAATAACCTGGAGCCTGCTCTAGAGTTTGCTTCTGATCATGACTTGCATTGGGCACCTTTTGTTTACGCGATCAAGGCCCGAGAATGATCAAAACAAATCAAATAACCAGCAGAAGATTTGGTTGGGCACTAATCTGCTCTATTTCTGCAGTTTCTCAACATTTCTATATTTAACATAGTCAAAACTTGTGTCAAACAAATGATAGAATATCATGTATAAAGCAGAACATTATAAGAAAAATAGCAGCTGGAGAAAACGAACTACACGTGGAGCACGTTCCACGACCCTACCTAAAAATCCCATTCTGTCCTCTTGTGTTCTTGTGCGTATGCCACACTTCTTCGGGGAAGACGAAAAAATGATAGAGAGGCAATTTGGTGAGTAGGTTGTGCCGTGAGCAATGATTGTGTTGCCAAATATCCGTGCCCTCACGCAGTGGAGCTGTTGTTTGATGAGACCAGATCATTGCCACCAAACGAGACGCCCGAGAAGTGTCAGGACGTTACAGTGGAACTACAGCGACAACCTGACGCCGCGGGGTTGACTGTTTCATGTCAAACGGGCAAATATAGATATAAAGTAACAAGAAAATACAAACAGAAAATAAAACAGTAAAAAAGTCACATCGCCAGGAAAAACTCCATATACCGCCCACTGTAAATCTGGGGTGTCAAACATAAGGTCCGGGGGCCAGAATTGGCCCAAAAAAGACTCTAAACGAGCTCACTGTACATCTTTAGATAATACGAAGGAGTTTATAGATTTTTAACGTTTAAATGTATTTTCATAAGTTTCACAGCTTTTCTTATTGATAAAGCCCGAACTGCCATTCATACTACACCTAAACTAATGATAAATAATAATAATATTAATGGATTAAATTATATAAATATTCCTGTTTTCCCGCCATCAGTTACACAACTATCTGGTTTCTTTTTTATGTTTGTAGTTTTTTTACAGTGAGTCCACAGGAAAAAATGACATTTTCTGTGAATTAATGAAAACGTTATATTTTACTATTACAGAACAGTCTGGGTAATAAACTAGCAGAGCAAATATAAATGTATAACTGAAATCGAGGCACACAAAGCCTGTGAAAGTCAAAATCCTGAATCCAGCATGCTCCTCGTCACTCTCGCAGCACAACGCATCACCTTCACCTCTTCTTCTGTTTGTCGTCTGGGCCTCAGACTCGGCCAGGTCAGATGAGATTGACACCAAAGCAGATTTTTCCTCTTCGCTTAAGTTTAAGCTCAGTAGATCCTCGTGTGCAAACAGAATGGGACTTTCAGGGAGTGAGGAGAATGGGCAAAAATCAAATCGAGTGCTTCTTTAAAACTGAGTTGTGAAACTTCTTAATCGCTGCTTGCAGATTAAAACTGAAAAGATCTTTAACACGCAGTAAGTGAAGTGAAGAGTGGATCTAAGAGCTAAACAGGCAAGTTGGCCCCGCTGCCACTGAATGCTCCGGCTTAACGCTTTACGAGAACAGGTGAGTAATGTGTCACTGGCTGTTGACAATCAGCACTGCTTTGGAGTTCAACTAACAAGACGCACAACTCACTACCGCTGCAAGAGATCAAGATCAGCGTTAAATCACCAGAAACCTCTCACACCATGCAAGACGTTTTAGTCAAAGTACACTTCAGCGTTTCAAAGATTTCTAATCTCTCTTATCCTAAAAATCCTACTATCGCCACATGAATTCATCACTTTATTTATGCCCTCTAGCAGCACATCTGAAAACCATCTTGAGGGGAGATACTTTAATGTTTTATCTGTTAGTTTGGTAATGACGAGTTGATTTTATTTTCTCCTGGTTCAGAAAGGATGAACTGGCATGCGCTCCAATAAACCGCACATTGAAAATTGTGTGTGTTTTTAAAAACTATATAAAGGAACTATATAAAAATGTTCATGCAACATCTGTTTTACAAGGTAATAATCATAATACATGACAGACAGTAAACGGAGATAGTTGGTACCTGATGGATCAGAGTTGCTCCAGCTTTGGCTGCCAAATCCTTCATCTGGGCTGCTGCTCAAAGGACAGTCTATCTCCTGTTAATCAGAATTGGATTAGAAAGGCCTTATCAGGCCTTACCTCTTAGAATGATGAACAGTGCCTCGCTGACAACTCCTGTCTTGCATTAATCAAATAACGGGCATCCACAAGTTTCTATTTAATTGCTCTAAATAAAGCCGCATGCATGCGTCAACAGATAATGCTGTCAGCCTGTAATGGAATATGAAGCCACCGTCGTTCAGCCAAAGACATGCGCACGAAAAAAGGTTAAACATTTTTTAAAAGGCTGCTTCTCTTTATGGAGTTCAATCACAAGGAAATGAGATCGGGGCAATTAAACTTTTTTTTTTTTTTAGCAGTTAAAGGTGTGTAATTGCAAACTCTCCCTATTAATTACCAAAATGACATCCAGGGGACAAGGAGGAGGGCTGAATCGCTACCTCGCCCACGAAGGTGTTTCCACGTTTGTTTCTTTCTCTTAAACAAATGACTTCGCTCACCTCGAAGACTCGGCAGACAAATGGTAATCGCTCTCGCCCTGCTGGCACCGGTGCATCTTGTTCATTTGCTCCAATTGATTAAAACTAAGCGTGCGAGGCACCATTGGCGAGCGAACGCGAGAAGCACCCCTCTCCCCCGCGACAATTAGTATCATCCAGCACGTAGGCGCATGCCAATTCTCATGCTGGGGCAGACTAAATACAGATCATTAGGGGGGGGAGGGTGGTAAAAGGAGAAAGCGAGCACTCTGGAAAGTCAGAGGCTGGTCAATAACAGATGAGAAAGAGGTTACTGCTGTGCCAAAGTGCTTGCTGCTGAAAATCCTTATTTTGCAGGATTTAACATTAAATTAAATAATAAGATTGTAAAGATCTAAAGTCCTCTAAGGCCTTAAAAAAGTGGCCTCACTCACTGTGTGAGCAGATTATCACAATTATCAATCAAAACACTGCTAAAGTAAGTTTCCTCTCAGTACGTTTGAAGACCTAAAGCGCGCTTACTTTCTTCCCCCCTTTGGCCTGACTGATGATGCCGTTACGCTGAGCTGTCATCTTTCCGCTCCCGTCTCTGACCAGAGTGAGGTAGTAGCCACTGCCGAAGCATTTCTTCAGGAAGATGGAGGAGCCGCAGCAACGCATCTTGCCGTGGGAGATGATGGCAATGCGATCACCTAAGATGTCTGCCTCGTCCATGTGGTGCGTGGACAGAATGATGGTGCGGCCTGCAGGGGGAACAGAGAGAGGCTGGGACTAGGGGTGGGTTTTAATAATCGATTCATCGATTAAAATCGATTCTGGCTTGGATAACGTGATATCGATTCATTAAAATCTTGAATCGATTTTTTTATATAAATGTATTTTGCCCGAAATTCCAGAATCTCAGGTGAAACGTCACAAAATTTCAACAACCACCAAACATTTAAAACAGTAAATGAGAGCAGCTTCTGCACAAAGACGTAAACACAAAGCGCAGACCCGCGGATCAGAATCGGTGAGATGTCGCCTTTCTCACCCGACGGCACGGACACGGTCGGGGCTGAAAGCCGACAGCTCGCTGACTCTGATGTTTCGGCGGATCCGCGCTTTGTGTTTACGCCCTTTTTACGCTGATTCTAAAGCTGTTAGTTTTATCTCTCTCCAAACATTATTGACCAGCAGCAAAAGAAGATCCAAACTTTGCTTCACATAAACATCGTCAAGAATTCACTCTGACTTTTACTGTTTTGCTTCCACCACAATAAAATCACACTTCATGCACAGCTCTCTCTCTCTCTCTCTCTCTCAGTGTACTTCAAGAACAGTTTCCCGTCTATCCCCGAAATCTGTTTTCTGCATTATTCACTTGCTTGTTACGCACAAGTCTACCGTTGTTTACAGCGCTGTCGGCCGCTGTTTTTCTTTTCCTTTTACTTACTTCCGAAAAGAAAACCTAATTTCTGCCGTTCAATAGGCTTCTGAACAAATTTAAACTTTTTAAAATGATGCAAAATGCAAAACGCTGTGTCTCTAATAAAACCGCTGTAACGTCAGAGGTAATGTTCATATTTTGATTAATGGTTTTGTTTCGTTTTTGATCTACTGCAGAATATTTTTATAAAATCCAGGCCAGGAAAACCACCTTCATGTTTTTCTGTGTTTTATCTTCAGCTACTGTGACACAAAGGCACCTGCTGTGGTGTGATTACACCTTTGATAAAGTCTTGCAAGTGTCAGCTTCCTTTTTATAGATACAAAAATATGTAAATGTACTGATCTGAATTATAATATTTCTGACTGTCTGAGGCAAAATTTCCCGATTCAAATTGAATTGAATCGAATCGTGGATCGAATCGATTCAGGACCTTGTGAATCGGAATCAAATCGATTCTAGAAATCAGTGACGATACCCAGCCCTAGCTGGGACGGCGTCGCCTGAATGGGACGAGCAACGTCGTGCACGCTCGTGTGTGAAGATGATGTGCAGAAAACAAGTCAAAGCTTTCTTTTTAATTAAAGAAAAAGCTGTTTGAACCATTTCTTTTCAGTTTGGACCTTGTTTGTTTCAACAACTGTCATCATTAAGCGTAAGCAGCACAAGAAAGGATTCCACGGATCAAAACTGTTCAAATCAAGCCAACATCCCAATCTGCGTGGTAGTCACTTATCTCCGGATTGTTGATCCCACTGTGTTTTTTTCTTCTTCTCTTTTTTTACTCGTGCTTATCCGCATGGCAACAAAGCAAACTCCAGAAGAGTGCGTGGGCGTGAATCTGGGACAAAATTAAAATGATGATAAAGGCCACCCTAAGCCTACTTTCGAGCGTTTCTATGAGACCACATTTTATTCCAGCTCTCCCTTTTGTTCTGCGAGTCCTTTGATTCGAGAGGCGTCAAACTGAGCCCAATTGCACTGACAACTAAAGCATGCATTGCAAGATCATTCACAGGTGTTCTTATCCTTTCATATCATGCTGTATCAGATAACACATATTAATTATCACGTACCCCGGTAATCAGAAGAAAAGGGCTAGATCTATAATGAAGTCACAGCGTGGTCGTGTCTCTGCAGTCTGTATGAAAGCAGTATCACAGGGTAACTTTTGATCCTGCCATGTTTTAAAGCTGAAAAAAAAAAACATTTAACCTGACACGTGTAATATTGTTATGAAAGAAACCTGCTTAAAAGTGAGCTGCCAGAGTGGTGTGTCTTAATTTCTTTGAACTGCTGAGGCCAAAAGACTCAATAAATGATACTTAATAACAGATTTGTTCCCACGCTAGTGGAAAAGCGCCGTGGATGGCACCGTATCGACTGGTGGATCAATCAAAATTGTCTATCAGGATCAAATAATGGTATAACCATTGAACCCACTGATGTGACATTCAGTGCTGGAGAACGATTCCTACTGGTTGTTATAATCTCTCAACCTTTCCTGTAGTACTGATGGCTGGTTTACAGTTATCGAATGAATTCTGACAAAGCTTTGTAGGCGTGTAGAGCGGGGTCATGATTTATTGGTCAAAAAGTGCCAAAAAGCCTTATAATTTAGAAACTAAGATTCTTACAAGTGTGCTGTGCATTGTCAACATATATTAAATCTTCATACGATACTTTTTATAAGTCACATTTGACCTCTGACCTCTCCTTCAAGGTCAACAGAACAAATCTGAAGGTCTAAGTGATAATAATGCCATATAAAGATGCTTAAAATGACAAAAGGTTTTCCGAGTTGCAAGAACATGTTGGCACGGCAACCTTTTTGTCTATAGTTGACTAATTGTATAGGGACTTTATTATGACATCACAATAACAGGTTATAACCGTTTACATACATAATAATTTGAATACATCCACTTTGTTCCTAAGTAAATAACTTTTTATTGAAATCTATTATGAAATTAATTTTACTGAACAGTGAAGTGAATGCTACTATATGAGAAGTGCATAATGCATCATGGGATTGCAGCCCTAACTATGAGCTTTAATAAAAGGAACATTTTAAGCCCAATCCCAGAAATGTTAGAGGTGTATCTGCCTGGGAACTCCAGTGAACCTTCACTCTGAGAATGAAGTGCTCTATAAGCGCTCTATGGTACTATGAAGCCATTAAAATACAGTAACACCTGAACATTTAGGTTTTTGTGAGAGTGTTAGATGAGAGAAACAAAGAGAAGCCAGTTTGGAAGAAACATCTAGTACATAGCACGTCACCTCTTTGCTGAATTTCTGAGCGTTTCGTGGAAAAGGTCAGGCGCCTCTGCTGAGCAGGGCTGTTTTTACACTGAGCTTGTTAAATGTGCGCCTGTATCCTGCACAGGTCACACCATCCCAAAAAACAAGGACACATTCAGAGGTCATCTACCGCAGCCCAAGGTGGGCATTTTTGCTTGGCCAACTATTACCCCACCTTTTCATCCTCCACCCCCTCCGCCCACTCTTAGCACTGCCACCAGCTGAGCTGCTAAATCCATCCCTTCTCAGTTAAGTATTGCTGCTTTATCCTATGCCAAGCAAGTCTGGATCTCACTCTATATAAACTCCAGCAAAATGCCCGAGTTGAATCAAAGCCCGCAACCCAGTCAATTTAACATACGCAGGAAGAAAGCTACGCTTATGAAGGGGGAGGGCTGAGGAGATTTGAGGTTTACTTTGACTGCGCCAGCTCATTTTGTTTGGGATGCTCAAACTTTCAGATGATTTTCCTGGGGATTTGTTGTGGTTTATAAGGGGAGAGGGGGAAAAACAAATCAAAAAGCACTGCATCATCTGTGAGTTGGGAGAAAAATAAATGTGTTTGGACTGCAGATGGCCCACATAGGTATTCTGATTTATAGTGTGTTGCGGTGCATTACAGCGCAAAGTGATATATCAAATGGAGTTGGGTGTGCTCAGGTAAATTGCTAGTACTCGCACTGCGCACAGCAAAGAGAGGCTGGAAAATCTGGGTTCTTTTATTTAGCTTCCTTCCCTCTAAATCACGTTGATAGAAATGGATTTCACAGTGGTGGGAAAGGCTGGACAGATATTATGTGCGTCGGCAGTAAGATGAATTACTGGACAAAACCGTATTAACGGCTGTTTGTGGCAATCAATTCAGATCAATAAATTTTGAAATTACCTTCACGCCGTTTACAGCCCGTCCGGGGGAGTTAGAATAACCAGATGACGCTATGTTCACTGTAACACGGCTTAAAAGTTACACCAGCTGAAAGACTCACGGTGCAGTGATTGTGAGGAGCTTGAACCTCAAGAACAACTAGCATGGCATAAAAACAACCAGTGATATGTTTTTATGCTATATGCACTGCACTACTGCCTTCAACCACGCATTATTGTGTGCTCCTGTCAAAAATGCACTGTATACAGTACTAAAATAAACACCACCGCACTCACAGTCAACAATAAAGGGGGGTGCTGCAAGCATAGTTGACATTTGTCAATAAACACATATACAATAGAAGAAAATTAGACTGCAGACTGACAGGTAAATTATTTTTACACGCTCCTAATAATTATTCATTATTTATTTTCACTTTAGCGGCGCGCCATTTTTCTCACATGCCTTGTCAAAATCTATACATCAGTCTCTCTCTCGTGTTACAGAAGTGTGAAAATATTCGCTCTCGGTCTTCTGAAACGCTGAATGCACATCGCTTCTCACAGTTCTTGCCGTCAGGGAAGGATTAAAGGTAACGCTGTGATGTACTGCTCGTGGCATTTTTGGCATTTCATTCTGATTAAACTCTCATTAATGACTTACTTGTATTGTCCATATTTACTACTTTTGCATTACTGCTCATATCACCTGGTAAAAAAAATATGTAAAAATGTGAAATCCTTGGATATATTAGATACATATTATAAAATATATAGTAGCTGTTATTAGGTACAGCTTCCTAGTACCAGGCTGGAACTCTTTTTTGCCTTCAGACCTGCCTTAATTATTCATGGGGAACATTCAACAAGGTGCTGGAAACATTCCTCAGAGATTTTTGTCACAACACAGTTGCTGCACATCTATGATTCCAGCCCATCCAAAAGGTGCTCTTGGATCGAGATCTGGATATTGTGGAGGTCATTTGAGTAAAGAGAACTCATCATCATGTTCAAGAAACTAGTTTGAGATGATCTGAGCTTTGTGATAAAGGGACGGACTTACTCAATACTCAGGTACTGGCTGTGGTACTGAAACAATGCTATTAGGCACTAAGGGACCCAAAGTGTGCCATAAAACTATCCGGTCTTTAAGTGATGACGTGATGAATCCTGCTTCTGGGCCCAAACTACTCCACGTTTAATAATGCGTTTGTGTTTTTTACATGTTTTAATGCTTTGTATCTTGTTCTATTTAATCTCAACAAGCCCCTAAAAACAGTCAGTGATCACCGTCGGCCTCTCTCGGTTTTTATTACCGCTAATCAATTCAAAGCTCAGATTTTAGAACCTTACCATGTAACTACAGCCCAGCTCATGCAGCAGTATATTATTGACTAACCTTGTACTATGGATGGATTTTCTCAGCTGTTCTTTTGACTGAAGTTTGGTCCGTTTACAGCATCCTGCTATGCGATTGCATTTGTCCAGAACCTTCGGAAACCCTCAAGTTAACTTTTATTGAGTGGAAAAAAGTTAGCGTTCATCCTCCAGCTTCACAGTTTATATTATGCTAACATAGCTGTGTTGCTAGCGATCACGTAGCACATTGTTATATACGAGCTAGCCAAACTTCAGTAACTCAACTAATGTCACTGCTGTTTACCTTCCTGTCTTTATTTATTTCGGCAATGATAGCAGAGCTGTACGTCTTAATTTGTTTCAGAAATATCCCTCAGTCAGAACATGGTATATTATATTTAGATGGAAACTAGCAAGCTAACTCCCTGCTAACGTTAGAATTTCATAAATTCTGTTTTCATGGATGCCTGGATGTTAAACTTAATTGTTACACCTGGTAGAGCAGCAACTCTGATCATTTCATTACAGATGAAAGATTTAGACAGTTTTTAACTCTCAGTGATGCCACAGTGATCGTGTGACTTAGCGACCTGCAGCGGAGTTTGGGCCCAGGCACGGCTAATGACGTCAGACTTAAAGACCAGATTGATATAAATCAAGATGGATCCATGCTTTCATGTTCTTTACACCAAGTTCCTACCATCTGAATTTTGCAAGAGAATTAGAGAATAATCTAATATAAAAAGTCAAATAGTCTATTGTTGAACCTGTGTAAACTGTAGCCTCAGTTTTGTGCTCTTAGCTGACAGAAGTGGCACCCCGTGTGGTCTTCTGCTGTAATAGCCCATCTGCTTCAAGGTTCAGAGATGCTCTTCTGCTTAGCTTGGCTGTAACAAGTGGTTATCTGTATAACTGTTGCCTTCCCCTTAAAGCAGTCTGGCCATTCTCCCCTGAACTTTGGCATCAACAAGGCATTTACACCTGGAGAACTTCCACTCGAGCCTATCCCGGCTGTCATGAGGCGAACACAAAATGTATAATATCCATTATATTAATATCATCCTCAAGGCCCATTTTACAGCATAATGACCGGGGTAATTTAATAGTAATCAACTTCCTGTAATGGATAATAATTAAAAATTCATAATTTGCTAATTTTTACTTTAAATCGTCACCTTCTGCAGTAATTTTCAAATGAAATATGACAGAACAGCCATTAAAACCCACCTGAAATGCATAAATCGACCAGCTTGTAATTTTAGCTTTTTGATGAATATCCAGTACTTGACTTAAACATGCACTGAGGGTTTAATTTGAGCTGCAGGAGCACGCACACCACATTCGTGTTCCTCTGCATCTTGACAGGTTTTAACAGTTTTCAGCTGCCACTAACCAAATAAGCCCTGAGTGAATTTAACACACACAAAAAAAACACCCCCTTGGAGCATCGTGGTCAACCTGTCTCTGTGTGTGTGTGTGTGTGAGGGGGGGGGGGACTGCACACTTAATTAGCTGTAAAGAAGCGCAGCATTAAGTCCAGCATCAGCCTAAAGCTTTTTCACACAAATAGACCGCCTGTAGCCTTTTTTGTTGCTTAATGACAAACCTTAGTAACACTGCGGTGGAAATAAGAGTGGAGAGACACAAAAACATGACTCACTCAACCGGCCCATATGCAGGGGGTTCTCATTATAACGGAGTTATCTCAGGCTCCCAATTGGAGTGAAGACTTGATTAGAGAGAGAGAGAGAGAAAAGCTAATGGCATAGAGAGGGCAGGATGTCGCTCAATGCACATTAAACATTTAGACATCTGTTGAGAGAATGTGTTACTATAACGTCCATGTCCTGCTTACAGCCACCAGCAACCACAAAGTATATTATGGACACAGAGTGACAAGCTGACTGGTTTGGCAGACAATTACGGACTCTGTTAAATAGCCATGTCAATTAAAGCTTCTTCTTGGATTTACTTGTCTTCACTCGCGTTCCAATCTGTTTAAGTACGATTCACAATTTCTCCCCGTCCATGATTGAGTGTCACCCACAGCGAGGCTAAAGAAGAATTACATCGCAGGGAACCGGCCGCTTCATTACCTTAACAGCTCTCGCGCTGGACGTGTTTCAGCCTCGTCAGTTTAAAGTTTACTTTGAGCTGGGCTCAGTTTTGGAAACTTTCTCGGTTTGAGACAAATCAAACATGTGCTTTGCGCATTCTGGTCAATTCTACAAACATAAGGGGGCTTCAAAGCTTTTAGTGGAGCCTCGGTTTTTACCTCTGATCTCATACCTTGTTTGTACTTTAACAGCAGTTCCCAGATACCCCTGCGGGCATAGGGGTCCACTCCTGCTGTAGGTTCATCTAAGATGATGATTTTTGAGCCACCCACGAAGGCGATGGCCACGGACAGCTTTCTCTGCATGCCACCTGTAAGACAGCACAGCTTAAAAACACATCACGGCCTGAAGGAATGCACAAGCTAGTGTAAGAGCCGTTCAGCTTGTAACGCGTTGCAAATCCTGCCCGAACATCTGTCACAATAAGGTTTCACATGCAAAATGGGCACAATATTGAAGAATGATTACGGAATATACCAAAATCTATCTTTCCATATTTTAAAGTAATGCCATAAAATGATTGATGGCAGAGAAGTAGATACACCGTCCTAGCATTATTGCAGTCTGTACTCGCTTAGCTCTTCAAAATGCATCCACTGTAGTGCTAATGTAGTGGAAATGTCAGGATAGATCAACCTTGAAAGTCATATTTCAGTGATTTTGCTCACAAGCAATCCATGACTGGGGACAATTTATCAAGTAGGACTTGCTCATGACCCCCAGACAATGAATTACAACCTGTGACACACAGGTACAGTGAATGTGTGGTATAGGAGCAATATATCCTGAATAGACAGGATAAGCTACGCGTAATATTCCTTCCCAGGGGAAACTAATGCACGGAGGACACGTCAACGGCTAAATTGACATGTGCGCACAATAGGATACAGCAACATACATTAACATACAGACTCACCCGACAGGTTCTTGGCAAGTTCTTTCCGTTTGTGTGGCAAACCGACGTCCTTAATCATCTGATCCATCTCAGTTTTAACCTCTTGGCGACTGCGTCCTTTGAGCCGGGCGTAGAAGTAAATGTGCTCTTCCACTGTCAGCCTGGAAAGGTGGACATGACATCACAACGCCTGCTAAACTGACGCCTGGCGATATGGAGTATTAATGTATTTTTCGAGACATTTTCCTAATTAAACGTCCGTGAACTAAAACAAAGTCTTACGTAATAAAGTCTTACATGCATCAATGTTTCGTGGCTGCTTCACAGGTGAGGCTGTGATAGGTCGTAATGCCTTCCTCTGTGTTTGCATGAATATTTTAACCCTACTTAATATAGATGCTTTCACTCTCTGGAATTAATATTAATGAAAGTAATTTGCAGGTGCTCAGCCATAATTATGATGTAAGGCTTGCATCTAGTTTCACGTAATCAGTTTGTGGAGTGAGAGAGAAGAAAAGGATGATTCAAAAGTTAAACAGAAAAATAGAATAATGGTCGGGAATGATGTCATTAGGAGACTTCTGGCTGGGCCAAGGAAGGGAAGGTCATTTTAAATTTTAAAAGGAAAAGGAAAGGGAAGTGTTGATGGGGAACATAAGGCAAACTCTTGTTATGTGATCGATCTGCGGTGTAATACATTTTTAATTTTCATACAGTTGAAACACGATTAAACCAACGGCCAGCACAGGACGTGAATGCACAGCTCTCTGCTAAAGTCACTCACTCATTGAATAAGACATTATGCTGCGGACACATTCCCAAGTACGTCCGGATACTGTCCATGTCAGTGCGAATGTCGTAGCCATTGATGAGAGCCGTTCCCGATGTAGGTGGAAACAGTCCAGTCAGAATAGACCTACAGAGAAAAAAGAACAAAAGTGATCCATTTTGGTTGCTGTTAACATTATCTTTGCTTAATAAACAGAGTTATTGAGCTTCCAGTGCACGAAAATTAAAGCTCTCTGCGGGAAACACAGACTAAAGATACGTTTAACTAACATGATGTTGCCCATTGGTCTGTAGCCTCAAAAATACCTAATGCTCGCAAACATGGTTGCCAAGGTGTATCCATAGACTGCCCCATCAAAGTTGAGCACATAATGACTGGAGAGGCTGTCAGTTTGAAGTATTTTACTATAATACTCAAAATATGTCTGTCAGGGGTGTGTCCAGAAGGGGGGCATTGGGTGGCACCAACCCCTATGAAATATGATTGGCCCCCTGGTCTAGAGTTCTGTTAATCTTGAAATCCCCAACGCCCTCTACTGAGAGCTTAGCAGCAATGCAGCTGATTGCATTTACTCAGGCATGTTTAATGAGGTCTCAAGTACTTGTACTTTAAGCTTTTCTATGTTAGGCAGCTTTCTGCTTTTACCCCTCTATATTTTTAATTCAATTATAGAACTTCATACCATTTACTAATTTTTGAAAGCTTTAGTTACTTATTATAATGCAGATTTATTGCATCATTATAGCTGAAGCTACCAAGCAGTAATTATAGAATAAAATCATGAACAGCTGATTTCATTAAAGTGACACACCCATCAATGGATCAATAATTCTGATCCAATAACATCATGTATATGATTCTAAAACGCTTAATTCCACATGATGGGTGCATTTACATTAGTCATTTTAAATATAGTTAGCATATACGCTACATAAGTAGCATTATAACTTTTACTTCAGTAAAAAGTCTAAATACTTTTTGCCACTTTGTAAAACAGTTTTAAAAAATCAGCAATAGGACAGAGGGCTCCACACGAGGATGGAAATTGTGTTTTCTACACAACTTTTCTAATCTAATTTTACTTCTTATGAATCTTCTGAATACCTGTGTTTCATTTTATTAATATGACAATAACATCTAGTATTTATACAGGAAACCTGAATGTTATGAAACATATGATATATTATCATGCCATTGCATTGCCTTGCAACTACCCTATACTGGACAAAAATGCCTTTCATACAGTAGAGCTGCACGTGGGACTGGTAAACTAACATAAACATAAAGGCCTACACACCACAAACATGGTTGAGAGGTCCAGTTTCAGGTGATTTGGATTTGATTAGTTTGGCACCCATTCAGTGTTGAGCATTGGTAATGCTAACTATAAGCAATATAATCATTTAAGCATCTGAGTCACCACTTGTCCAGTTGTCACAAAGTGGAACAAACTACTCTATAAGTCATGCTGTAGACATGTTTACATCTGCTGTAACATTTGGGCCATTTTAACATTTGAGTTACCGGCACATTCCCATGCTACAGAACTGTTTGGTCTGTTCATGGCGTCGCTGGAATGATTTACTTAATCACACTGGGAAAAGCCAAAAAAATAAATAACTAAATGATAAATATGAAACTGATTGTGTAAATATATCCCCATGTGTGGGTCTCTGCAGTGCTCACATCCTGCTGTACCACTGTACAGTAAATGCCATTGTAGTCATCTAATTGCAGATATAAATTAGATGTTACTCTCATTAAATAGATTATAAAGCTTTCATGGTGTTATTGGTGGTTCAGTACTAAAAAATTGGTCATCTTAGCTCCAGGGTAGACAACATGATGACATTATTTCATTACAATGTAGCTTGCCATCACCAGTGTGTGAATGGGTGGATGACTGGTTGTGTAAAGCGCTTTGGGGTCCTTAGGGACTAGTAAGAGCGCTATACAAATACAGGCCATTTACCATATAGAGGCACGTGTGCAAAATTAGGCTGCTCTAGTCCTGATAGGGTAGGAGGAGTTCATGAGCAAACAGACATGTGTTATAAATATATAGCATTCTACTCAATAGGTCCTATTTATTAAGGATGTTCTAATTTTATTTCCCTAAAGTATAATCAAATAAAGTATATCAAAAACTGTTGAAAAAAAATACTGCGTCAGACTATTTAACACTAAGAAAAATGCAGAAATATTAAATTAAAAGTTAAAACTATGAACAGCTTGGAAATGTTTTTGTGTTTTATTAACTGTACTGTAATACTGCATGTCACTGATGGCTACTGTGCTCTGCAAAAGCCTCAGCAAGCTCTTATGTGTGCGACAGAGTCCTTCCACTGTCCTTTCTCTTATTGTGATCTGTTATGTTTCGTTCCAGTCGCTCTGCACGGATGTCTTCCCTCTAGCCCCTTAGTCTTGCATCACTTGCTCTCTCTGTCGCTCATACTTTCTGGCCGAGTGGCTTTCATTTATTTCCTGTCGTCCCAAACCCCTTCCAACCTTTTTTTTGCTATTTTTTAAACAGCAATTAGATCGCTCCCACTATCAACACAACAGCTGAGTCTCTGTGACAAACGCCCTCACAGAGGAGGCCACTCTTCGAAAGCAGAGACCACTTAAATGATGTGGCTGGAGTACAGTCGGCATTGTGTACACTATAGATCAGCTGAAGCTCGTGAAGTGAAATGAACACTGAGCCAAACAGTGAAACATGTCAGAGTTACATCATTCAGCTCACATTGTGGTTGTTTTTCCAGCTCCATTGTGGCCAAGAAACGATGTGATCTGGTTCTCGTAGAAGTCCACGCTCAGTCCGTCCACGGCGAGCTTCTTTCCAGTCTTGTAGATTTTGACAAGATTCTGGATTGACACGCCTGCTGTCATATTAGGTGGCGGTTTCTCCATATGCTCTTCAGACAGAAATGCAAACCAGTATAAACACACACACACACTTATGAAACACAAAAGCAAAAAAGCAGGCGAAATGGAATCTCTAATATGAATAAATGTGTTTAAAAGGCACATTAAATCAGCAGCATTAGCTGATCATAAATGCTGAAATAAAACATTTAACTGATCATTAAGGTGATTTCATTTGCAAACACAAAATATAAACTCAATGTTATGTGTCAAATAAACTTACAATCCATATAGTAAAACAGGAAGATGAAACCACAATGTTCAGAACACAACAACCAAACCAAAGTAGCCTCCATGCTAATTGGAAATTGTGTTTTGTTAGTTTTTTAGCAAATTGCTAACTTAAGACTAACATAGTGAAACTCTGTTGTTGCCGTACATGACAAGTAAGCCACTAATGTTTGAGTCTCTAAACCAACTAACCAGCACATGAACAAACTTGTGAGAATGTCACAAACGCTGCACATAAAAACTTGACATGTTACATACATCACACCGCAAAGGTGAGATATGAAGGTCGGGTTTACCGTTGTGTACGTTGGAGTCTGTCAGCAAACTGAGCTTATCATCAATCACGGGTGCCGTTCCACGCCAATAAGATGCAGTAAAAGGGAAGTACCATGGCTTAGGGATTCCATATTGACCTGGGATCAGTTTCCGAGATCATTATTCACATTTTAATATTGGCCTGGCTTAAGGGAATATGGTACTTTACAATGTAGGTTTCCTCCTGACAGCCTGGCACAAATCCTGAGCTCTTTAAACTACAGTCTCTGAGGAAAGCATAAAGTCTATGCCCCTGGATATTTGAGCGCATCATTGTATTTTTACACAACAACAACAATAACACGAACCAAAAAAATGTTTTAAAAAAAGCATCAACAAAATCATTCAACAAAGACAAAAATATACCTGGAAAGACATTTTCAATGTACCAAGTGAGCACCCAGTATAAAACAGCATCAATAAGCATCATGATGATAGATGTGATGAAGGTGTAGCGTCCCCCATCTTCTGGACTCTTGGCGATGTTGTGCCACTGAATA
The DNA here is from genome assembly GCF_057381845.1 of Rhamphochromis longiceps. Taxonomy (NCBI): domain Eukaryota; kingdom Metazoa; phylum Chordata; class Actinopteri; order Cichliformes; family Cichlidae; genus Rhamphochromis; species Rhamphochromis longiceps. The sequence goes on from NC_140559.1 coordinate 49,089,448, forward strand.
CCGACGCCTTGCTCCTCAAATTTAGAAAAGTTCTCGCAGCCGTATCCAAATGCCACACATGACAATAAACTCTGGGAATGAAGGATATGCCATTGAAATCATTAATAGTTTGCTTATTTTGTTTTCTCAAGAGATTACAGAAAGTTCAAACTAACTAAAAATAACTAAATGGTGTGTAGAGAAGAGCAAGCTAGCTGCTAGTTATTAGCGTTGTGTAAAGACTTAAATGAGGGCAGCTAGCCTCTCATCGTCTTAACTCTCAGCCCAACACAAATACTGACATTACATACAAAATGCTTAGACACCACACGTTCAGAAAATAGATTTAAAAAAGAGGCAGTGATACATCTTCGGCATGATTCCATGATTTTTAAAGTGTCAGTACTCATTCTTAGGATACAGTATCCTCACAGCACTCGAGCCCTGTCGGGGGGGAAAACCAGAGGAAGGGTTACATGTACAACTTATTAAACTTGAAAAAAAGGGAAAATGCTAATCTTTGTTTGCATATCTCAGGACTAACTTTAGACAGGATGGACACTAAAACGAGTCTGTGACAAACAAAGATATGTTGGATCTTTCCCACAGTAGGAAACTGCAAATGATGCTTTGCCCGGACGACATCATCTGCCATGGCCTCTCACTCTGCATTGCCATGTTGCCTGCCAGCTGTTTGATCACGCCTCATTTGCTCGCAGCATTTATACTCCGGCAGAAGTGTTTGCTGAGGCTTTAGAGGCGAATCATCATGGAGACAATAAACCTGATGTTACACTACCAGGCAGACAATCTGAAAAGCTCTGCGCTGATGCCAAACCGCTAGTCTGGCTGCGACCACTGCTGGGCAACTTTCTGTGATGTCCTCTAGTCACCATCCGCCCATCAGTCAGTAGATGAGCGCTGACAGGAGGGCTAGTCGGCACCTATCCTTGACCTCTCTATGAATGGCTGACGAAATGACAGGAGCCACTCCTTTGGCTTTGGGGAAAGGGCACGAGTTGGGAGGCAGACAAAAGAAGCCCCTTCTATTGAACACGTGTCAAACGGCAGATTCAGCCATCATTCAGTCGGCTGCAGACAAAAAAAAACCCACTGTTGCAAGGTCACTCTTTCGAAGTCTTTTCGTAAGCCACCCTCCACAAGTACAGCAGACACAGATGCACTTCCTTTAAAAACTGCACGAGCACAATTCATGAAAATGGCTGCGCACAAAGTTTGTCCACCTGTAAAGTGATGGACAGCGAATGAATTGGAGATCAGCAGGATACTCTGATAGCTGCTTAAGGCGCACAGCACACAGCTGGGTGCTTTTGTTGCGTGGCATTTCTCTTTCCGCTCATTCCCCGTCCGCCTCAATGCTGCCGGCTACTTCACAAATGCAAAACTAAGCCTGTGCCCACCTTGACTGATAATAAAAATAACCCTCAGCTGCAGCCCCAGAGGAGGCCCAAAGAATACTTAACAATATGCTGAAAATCTGAAGATTCACCGCACCACTGTAGACCTGGTTGTATAGGTGAATTTACCGATTCATTCCACAGGAAGATTTTCCAGGACAGGATGATTAATTGAAAAGATCTGCAGATTTCCAGAACATGAAAGAACTTGTGGGCCCTCTCTTGTTTCTACCTCTTTAAAAAAAAACGGAGGTAAGAGAGGATACAGCAGACTGCACCCTGTACTATAGTGGCCCTCTTCTTGATACACTGCCTCCGGCTCTCCTTTGCCACACGGCTCCAATCAAAAACTCTTCATATGAATTCAGGTGATCTTTTGAAATTCGATTACGATTAAGGACTTCATTATCAAGGACAACGTGGGGGAGAATTTGCATGCCCTTGCACGAGGTAGTTTCATCCGACCTGGGAGAAAGAGAGAACCTGCACACACACACAATATACACACACATCTCTGATAAAGTGCCGGGATGAACTGGATAGCGGTTTGGTCAGAGGAACATTGCTCATGCTAATTAGAGGGCTAGAGGGCTATCCATCTACTTGGAGCAGGGGAGAAAAATCTCAGCGCCAGGGGAGAACCAAGCAATGGCACTTTGTGTAGAGATTAAATAAGGTTTGCTGTGCTTTATATGTAAAATACCTACCTCGCCTGCATGCATTCTGTGAAAAGAAACTGAAGGAAAAGTTTTCTTTCAAAAAACCCCCCAACAAAATTACTGTATTTTAAAGGATCTACTCAAAGACAGGCAATTTCGGGTCGACGTGCTGGAACAGCTTGTTTGCGCAAAAACAAGGTGAGCAAACAGTTTCTGAAGATAAAAGCAGGGGTGACTTCTATCAGCTCCCAGCGTAAGATATTATTGATTGCCGCCATGTCAAAAAATTGATAACTACGATACACAAGACCGGCCACCCACGGCTGGTACCGCATCGCTCGAAGTGACATGAAAGAAAAGGCGGGCCTGATTAAAATTCTGTGAAGACGCACTTGCACACGCTGCAATGAAGATTCAAGATATTGCGTGCCTTTGTCTGCAAAAGACAGCTCGAGGACAAATGATACCAGCGCTACCATAAAGGTCACGCAGAAAGGCTACACTGAAAGTTGAGCAATGGTACACAATTTATCTTTATCCCTCTGAGGATGGGAGAAAAATCAACAACTTCCTCGTCTCTTCTTTCAGGTAAACGTCTCATGTTTCTGTCACTTGAGCATTTTTTTGTTTGTTTTATAAAGAAATCTTTAGTATTGTGCGAAATATGTCAGCCTCAACAAGCAGCAAACAATTCATTGTCACATTATGGACAATAAATACAATTTGTAGTAATTTTAATGTCACTGGACCCTTTAATTCATCTTGAAGGCTCGCACCTTATTATCGGGAGACGAAAAAAGCTTCCTTTCATAACAAGCTGCACCAGTGAAGTCAAAGTTATTTCTTTTTGGATTTAAAAGGCATAAGAACGAGATTTCTTTTAAAAACAAGCAACTCTGACTGACACGGTGTGATTATAGTGGCGAGAAAACACAACCTGGGAATATAACTCAGAGTACAGTCAGCCCTCATGTATAATAACAGCAGGGGGAGATATTAAAAACTGTGTCAGCTAAAGACGGTCTTACCACAGCAACCTTGGCCCCGAAACCCATCACGTCCCTCCAGGCGTAGCAGAGGACGTGCGGCAGGTAGAGGACAAAGTAGATGAGGCCACCGCACGCCGCTGCTAAGTTGGCCTTAGAGAAGAAGACGCTAATGAAGAAGCACTGAGAGATGGTGGCCACGCAGAACACCAGGAAGAAGACAAAGATCACTGAGGGGTCGCTGTATTGGAGGATTTTGCCGTACTGTGTGAAAAGAATTGAGTGGGAGTGGGGGGAAAATAACAGAGGAAAGTAAACATGTAATTTGATATCCAATAACAAACAGGTGGAGAATCCAGGAGGTTATCATTGCAGAATCAAGCAAGCAGGAGGATTCAGAGTGAAAGCTGTTTGACGATCCTCTGGCATATTTTCTCAGCTGACTGTATATTGTATAACATAATCTAAAAAATCCCTAAACATGTCACTCTTTCACTCTGCCACTTTGAAGGAGGACCCTTGTCTAGTTTTAGAGAGCTCCTCGCAAATGAACCAGACTCCCTCAGTGAGCAGTGATGCTGATTTCTTCGTCAAAATTTAATTCAAAGAGCCACTTGAACTCTTGGGATAATGGTGCTATTGTAACGAATGCAATTACGATTCACATCTTTACAGAGGACGCCGTTTGAGGGAGTTGTACGATTGTTCATTGTAGAGCTTCTACATTTAGACGGCCTAAATGAACTTGTGTTAGCATCACAGTAAAATTATCTTCTTTTAGTGCTTAGGTTTCACTCCTGATTAACAATTTATCATGAACCTTCAGGAGTTCTTGATAAGCAAAAATAAATAAATAAAAACTCTCTAAAAGTCGTTGTGGGTCCTCCTCAGTGAATCATTGTTTAATCATTGTGGAATCACCTTGAGTATAAGGGTAAGGAGGAGAGAGCTGACAGCCAGCAGCAGCACACTGGAAACTGCCCAGCTCAGCCAATAGATGTCGCTTCTCAAGCCCATGATCCTCATTGTCTCCTTAAGCCTGGCTTCTTTCTCTGCAACGATACCCTTAATGATCATGGCGACAGAGTAGATCCAGGCTAAAGTCATGTATAAGGGGAGGGAGCTTCCCAGCGAACGGAGGAACCTGAAAGGTGGAGAGAAGCCAGCCCAGCCCAGATACTTAAATCTGGTGTTAAATCTGCACAGTAACTGGCGATAATATCGCACTTTTTTTCCATTTTCTTAAATCTGCATACTTTGTGACTTCTACGTAATAGCATTAATTCTTTGAATAATCAATTTTCCATTCACATCATACACTATATATACACAAATCAGGCAACTATTTTTATGTTTTGCTCATTGTGTGCAAGAAAAATGTCCTTAAAGTGTAAAAAAAATAATTTCTAAATAAGAAAAAGTCAATCTAGTCACTGCGCAAGTCAAATTCTAAGAAGTGGCTGATATAGAAAGGTCAGCGCTGGAAAGTGATAAGTTGTGAGATGTGTGGAAGGGCGGGGTCACGCGAGGGTCGCTGACAAAAATGTCATGCAGGCGTTCACCCATTTATTCTTTGAAGCTTGGATTGAATGTACTGCTCCTCATACTGCGTGTAATAACGGTCCCTTGAAGATTTCCATTACAAGCTCTTGTCATTTCCCTTTTCCAGTGAAGAGGTCACACGTGGCCTTTTGCCAGACATGACTCAACTAGATGAAGAAGGGAAACTAGATGGCTTTTTTGGCTTGTTGGGTAGATTTTTTTTTCTTTCTGAGTTTAATTAGCACCGCTTATCCAGCTGGGCGGCAGTGGAAACAACGACACTGACAATACTACAAACTGTATGCTACAAATTATCTAGGTCTATGAGAAAATCCTATAGAGCTCATTTATGACCTTACTGAAAACTCTCGATGTTTTTTAAATAAGTTTAAAGTCTTATATATAGTCTTATAAATGATGGTGATATTTAGGGTAAAACAAAGGACAGAGCAGGGTACGCTTTGCGATTGGATGTTTTGGCAACACAGGACTGCTTGCGTGTCAAAAAAAACAAGGTGGTGATGGTCAAAATCTTTAAAAAGAGGCTTCAGAAATACAGTCAATAAACCAGTGGGTGACTGTGGGGCGGCTACGTTCCTTATTATATGCAGTCTGTGGACAATCTCAACTTTTAAGTCTATACATCTAACTTTTTAGTCAACACTGGGTAATTAAAAATTGAACAATGAATGTAAAACCAACATTCAAACACTAAATCGGTGTTGGTGCTAGAATTTAAGAATACAGGGTTTTATTCTTCTTTTTGCTAAATGCAGCTGCTTGCAGTTATAAACGATTGCATGAAGCAAACTGCAGGGGAATAAAACCAAAACAATGACCTGAAAGGGGCTAAAACAACAGCTAAAGGCAGTCCTTTTCACACCAAGTACTTATTTTTGTAGATGAAATACATTTGTTACATTTTTTACTCCAGAAGCTGAAAAAAAACACGTTAAAGTGAAAAATTGAACATTGCGAGATGTAAGTAAAAATGCTGCAATTACAATTTTCATTGAGTATGTAATAAAATCCTAAAATCCTTTTTTGTAGCAGTAATGTATACGTTTGGATGTTTTTCATGTTAATTGCTAGTTTATCATATAAAAGCTCTGTATGTTTTTAACACAGGTTTTGTATTTAGATTGCTAATCAACAAGGGAACTACATAACAGAGAATGAAATAAAAGTACTTTTAAAACATTTAAGAGTCGTGTTTCACCACTCGCACTTTAACAAGTAGTTTTACTTTTTATTTATTTTGTTGTGTGTGCCCGAGTTATTAATCAGATATCAGTGGCCTTTCCGACTGTGAAGGTGGTCTCTGACGTTGTCGTTTGCTCTCTTTTTTTCAGCTCTTCTGCACAACAAATTAATCCGGTTTTAATGACCGAGCACAAACACATCAAAACATTTTGCAAGGTGATTTCGTGTTATGGGAACAAGAACAATACACTGCTCGGGAGAGTAAATGCGTATTGATTCGCGCTGATCGGTGTTAGTTTTAGTAGCCCAAAATCTCATCAAATAAACAACTTGATTCAGCTGATTTCAGATAAGAACCAAGTGTGTAAATACATCCATCTGGATGCCAAACGGTAAACGCATTACTTCCTCCGTAATGAAAGAGGAAACAAGTGTAAAATGACAGAGGACTCAGGTGCAGATGACAAAACCGGTTGTTGTCACACCTAATCCAGATACAGCCTTATGATAATTACCATTTGATTTGCTATTATTATTAATGTGCTGAAAATGGCTGTGAAATTATCATTTAGAATGGGCCCGTGATCTGAATACACATCCCGCGTGCAGTTGCTCCTCCAAGGCACTCGACTAACTCAATTTATTGTTATTAATGTTTACAAATTGTTGATGGCTTGCAAACACATTAGGCTGATGGGAAATTACATTTCATCCAGCTGTTCAAATATCACTTTTTATTTACCAGCCACATTTTCCAATTAAACTGCAAAAATTGATTAGGCCAATCTTAAATAACCATCCTTTTTTATTTCATTAACTACGCCTACAAAACAAGGGGCTGTTGAAGAACACGCTCTAGCTAAAGGAGACCAACAACGGCGCTGCTGCCATTGTGCGCCATCAAAGGCGTGAACGGCCTCCTTTTTTATGATAACGCTGATTTCTTGTTATTTCTTAATTGATTTTTTCAAGCTGTGGATGGCTCACGCTGATAAGCAACCAGATCAATAGATGTGGAGTCAAACAACTATTTTCATTTCTCATATTTAGATACTTGCTAACAAAGAAAGACATAATCGTGCATGCCTATTGCTTCTTTACCCTCTTTGGGAATAATAGCATCTTCTTTTGTTTATGACGTGATGTTACACCTACCTGATGATTAAACTTACAATTCATTATACACCAGGAGCTCTGCAGTGCAGAGGGTGCACTACTCGATTGTACTGTTGTTTTCATTTTATTGACCCAGTGTACATTACAAATGTATTAGATGGCTGGCAGAATATCAGATACAGCAAATGTAAATACTGTTAAATAATTAAACTATATAAAGCGGCGCTATCTCTGCTGTTCTTTCAAATTCTATCCGAGGAATGCAGTTTTGTTTAGGCCAGCTTTTAGTATTACTTGTTCTAATTTGTCTTAGCTGTCCAGATACAGGGCTGCAAAGAATACTGAGGTCCACACTGGTGCATCAAGTATATGTCAGGTACTACCCTCACCCTCCCCTTACAGTTAAAATTAAATGTCATGTAAAATTAGCGTGCAACATCCAAGTGGCAAAAAAAGAGTAAATATCCATTTTCTTGGCTACTGAATGATAAAAATGCACTTCTCAGATTAAAAGCAGGTCGTGATTACATCTTGAATTTTAAATACATCTTGCAGGATTGTGTTGCGTGCTGATTTCATTAGCAGGAGAGGCCTAATCATCCAAGAATCATCCGTCGTGATTTGATTCTGTGCACGGCAATTCATTCTGATTAACAACGGCGGGCTTAGCAAAACACAAAGCATAAACAATGTCGTGACCCGAACAACTTGTGACCAAGGACAGTAAATTTACTGGATGTGTATTTTTTCTTGGTCTGACGTAGCAGCACTGTGAATTTATAGTGTTTTAATGTATCATACATCCTTACATCGTATGCTTTGTGTTTGGCTGCTTTTCACCGAGCGACTCCTTTCTACTGACCTTAACCATGACACTTATGAGCGCACAGGGAACGACTAGCAGAACAATGTTCTCCGTGAGCACTGAAAACCAAAGAGCGCCGTTTTGCACACCAACAGCGCGCAGTACTTCCTTGAGCCGGAGTTCCTTCTCCAGCACCAAACCCTTGATGGTCATGCACACGGTGTACATGAAGGCCAGTATCAGGAACATGGGGAGAATGCTTCCAATACTCCGAATGAAGCTGGGTACAGGAGAGAACGAGCAAAGAACATCAGAACTACTACGCTACAAGAGGACATTCTTCACAATTACTCATTCTCCATGCACGAAATGATGTCCAGATGCTTTTTTACATCATATACATTTTGTTTTATTTATTCTCCACCTACATTTTTTCAAATTTTAACTTCTGTTACAGCCTGGCTCAATACCTTTGAGGTGTTTTCATTTTTACGCCGAGCTAACCTTTTATAAACTTGGTGCATCAGCTCAATTGGGCATTTAGTGCTTCACCTCATGCCAGAGATGATGTATGATTTGATGCTGTTACAACACAATAAGGGGATATTAAACCGGCTCTATAATGCCACCAAAATGCCATGTCAATATCTTCCCCATTGCCAATATAACAAAGTGCTTCCTTTGCTTTATTAGACAGTGAAGGAGAGATATCAAATACATTCTGACAAAGTATAAACTCTACACACCGCTTGTGTTTGCATTCCATAAATATTGAGGGTGTAATGCAAGCAAAGCAGCGCTGAGCACAGATGAACGGATGAAGCACAAAGTGAACGTGCTGTGTTTGAGAGCACAGAGCTGCTTTAGAATAAATATCTCCTGCGAGTCCTGACAAGTTATTTTTAAGACTTGCCAAGTTCGAACACTTACCTCAAACAAGTACTTCACTTAATTGCTAGTTAGCTCTGCATAAGTGCTGTTGTTCAATTTTCAAACAGCTGCTAATTGTTTTCTTAAACCTGTGTTTATTTCCCTTTTTTTTCTATGACGACATTTCACAAACTTGTGTAAAAGTTCTGGACACTTAATAAAAATAAGCGTTTAAACCGTGAAGGAAGCTCTGCTACACGAGAGCCTGAACGACAGAGAGAGAGAGACACGCTTGCTTTTTGTGGATGCTCGCTTGCCCTCGCGGGATGGATCACTTTTCAAACGAGGTCTGGAACGCTGCAGGAAAGGATTGGTTGACACAGAGTTTCAAGAGGCTCAGACACCAGAGCAACTAAATCTAAAATCCTATATAAGATTACATAAATAAAATCTCTTCTTTGAACCCCAAAAATTCCACTTGAGGAGATCACAGAATCAATATACTGAGCAAATTGATACATTAGCACCTTTTCTAGGGAGGTAAGCAGCCTCAAGTAGCGAGTGCTTCAAGGTGAATACTAATTCAGGCATTATCTGCTCCCGATTCTACCCTAACATCTCTGTAACAGCTGACAGTCTGCATGAGTTAACTCCTTCTGTGACTTCTCACACCGGAGGCAGAGAAATCAGTCATGCACACTGTGTCTGACTCTGACAACCTTGCCACCAGATGCTTTTGAATTATACATTTGCGGATCGATCAAACTTGCTTAAGTAATAGAACTCCAGGCAGGTCTGTGTTACGGGGCTCCCATTACATTGGCAGGCTGACCTAAATTTAGGAAAGCTAGAAGACTGATTCCTCAGTAAATTGAGAGATAGCAGAGCACAGCCTCCCGGGAGAATAGAGAACTATAGTAAAAAAAATAAAATAAAAAAATAAAAATAGGTTTTTGTCTCAGTTTCAAAAAAGATATATTGTTAAATTCATTCAACTGAGAAATTCATAGAAGAAAACGGGTTTATATTTATACATATGGATTACTTTTAAGCTACCACAATTTTAAAAAATACCTATCTATGTTCTGACACAAAGAGGATGTAAATGCATGCTGTTTTTCATTTTTAACAGCAAGATCAGACACAGAAAAGCAGAATTGCATTACCAATTTATGTATTAGACTTACAAAACATACAATTTTAAAATCCGTCTTCTTTTAGAGAAAGACTAAAGTATTAAAGATGATAACAACTGATGGTGATGTGCTGGTTTCATAATACTAAATATAAAAGAAAAAAGAAAAGAAGAAACTAAGACTTGTAACAAATAAAAATCAATATATCAAATAAATAAAATTTAAGGTGGATCATGTTCACAGAGTTCAGACTAAGTAAAAATGTATTTCTAAGATCATCATTTATTTAGCATTACTCCTCCTGAGTATGCCATTTAATACTATCCTAATCATAATCAAAGTCATAATAATATAATAATATAATTTTTAAATGGCATACTAAGGAGGCGTAATGCTAAATAAATGATGAATTAAGCGCTTCCTAATACCTTAATAATGCTTAATAGTGTGACATTATTTTAAAGTGCTACTGATTCTTTTTTATATTTTACAGTTTTAGATTTGACTTATCCATATTATATTAGTCTGCGGCTTTGCTTCCTTATAACGTGCACTAACTAATGTGTGCTCTGAACCATCGTCCCAGTCTCAGCCTGCATGCCAGAGCAGATGTTCTTTATGTGTCGGTCTGTGTTTAGTTGTAATCACACACGAAACACCAACACAATGGTTCAGTGGAGGGATGGAAGCAGCCAGGTGATGACTTTCCAAGAGGTCAGCACTCATGTAATCTCACCAAAGAATCTTTTTGCTCATGTTCTCAGACAGATTTCACTGTTGGCACACTCAAAGTGGGTCATCGTATGTCCTTGTCTTAAAAGTGCTTTCCAACTAGCTACTACTGCCATAGAGGTCTGATGGAGTGCTGCTGAGATGGTCATAATTCTGGCAGGTCTCCCATCTCTGCAGAGGACTTGTGAAGCACTATTAGAGAGACCACTGGCCTCTTGACCAAGGCCCTTCTTGCTTGCTTACTCACTTTGGCCAAATAGCTAACCCAAGGTGGAGTCTGGATGGTTTCAAACGTCTTTCAGTTCACAATTACTGAAGCCACTGTGCTCCTGGGAACACTACAAGACATAGAAATGGGTTTATATTCTTCCCCTGACCTATCCTTTGCAACAATTTCATCAGACATTTCTACAGAGAGCTCCTGGAAGTTTGTGGCAGTGGGATGATTGAGTGTGAACCACAGGATGTTATATCCAAAGCTGTGTGCCTTTTTAAAAATTTAAAATATACATTTTAGCTTCTGATTTTAATAATTTTGCAAATTTACTAAACACACTGAAGAGGAGTTTGCACACTTTCAAATGCCTGTATATTTGTATATTTGTGGGAATACATGATTTGCAGCATTCCCACTCAGGAATGAAATAAAATGCTTTTGGGGGTGGTTCAAACTAATTGCTTCTTCTACTCCCGGTGATTTTTCTAAAACACTGTCAACAAACGTTTGAAAGCTGCAATTTGATTTCCCTAAGTGCTGATTTGTTTGGATGAATGCTTTTAATACAAGAAAATAAAGAACAGAAAGGAGTGGTGTTTTACACAGTGCATAGAGTAAAAATACGTCTTTTTTTAATTAAAGAGCAGTCTTGAGCTATCCCACGTTTTTTATATTTTTCTAGGAAAATAGGAATGGGTGCAGGGATTTATTGAAACAAATACAGTATATGAGGCAAAGGAGTTTGTACAATTCTAATAAGCCTAAAAGTCAATATTTGGTGACATGGCCTAAATTCTGTTAGTAGCATCTAATTTCTTTAAGTTCTTTAAGGACATTTAAAACGCTTCTTTAGATCTTGGCTTTGATCCTATTCTGCTTCAATAAAGTTGAGGTCCGGGCTCTGGGGAGGCCAATCCATGACTGATGGTGTCCCACTGTGTTTTCTTTTAGTGTCTGTTGGGAATCATCTGATGCTTTTTAGAATTTATTGGTCACCATACGTCAGACCTTTCCTTCTTTCATAATAACATCAATTTTGACAAGATTTTTAACATGGCTGGTTGGAATGGATCCCCAAGCTGTGGGAGAGCCTCCACCATACGCCCTCACACTCTCACTGTTATTGTACCTCCTCTGTACATACTGATGATAGTTTACACCAAAAATTTCACATTTAGATTCATCCGTCTATAACAGCGCTCCCCAACCATTTTGCGCCACGGACCGATTTATGTCTGACAATATTTTCACGGACCGGCCTTTAATGTGTCGCGGATAAATACAACAAAATAACATCAGTACCGGTATCAAAAAGGAGAAGATTTAGTCATAACACAAGGGAAAAGACCCAGGGAAACGATAAAAACAATAACAAAATAACGACAAAAAACAATAAAAACCCTGAAAACCATAAATTTCACACCCGAGCCTCAACTCTCGCGGCCCAGTACCAAACGACTCACAGACCGGTACCGGTCCGTGGCCCGGTGGGTGGGGGCCGCTGCTCTATAAGACTTGCTGTATAATTTTGGCAGTTTCCATTACTTAAGAATTGCTTTTTCACAGCACTTTTTCCACTCAGACCATTTCTAATGAGGCTTCAGTGAACAGTAGATTGATCAGCTGAAGCAGCATCCTTCTCTGGGCTTGAGTGTGATGCTGGGCCAACCGTATATCTAAACCATTAAGAAAAACTGTCATCTGGAACTGGAGTATAGTTTTAACCAGTATGTCAATTTCTGCACACTGCACAGAGTTTTTGCAACAAAAAATTCCCCAGTATCCTGCTGTCAGATGTATTTTTTTGTATTTTGTATTAGACACCAAATCAATACATGCACCTTCTGTTCCCCATCCCCTGTAAACAGGGAGAAATGATTTTTGGGAAGCTGGAATTACACTATCCAGCATTAAAAGCTTCTTTTCAGCCGCGGTGACAAAAGGCTCTTTCAGTGTACAGGGAGTCATGCTGGGAATATTTTCTGATATCATTAATACAGCTTGTCGCTGCACAGCACAGAAACACTATAAACATGAAACAAAACATCAATTGCAGATTTTTGCTTGTTACAAGCGTCAGATGTTCTAATTATGCTCGGCTTTTTCAGGCCCTCTCAGTAGTAACGGTGCACACGTCGGGTTAATTAGCCACTGAAGATGGACAAAAGCGTATTCCCCAACACATCCTTGCATATTTGGCACGTTCAGTGCCGGCCACTATTATCTAACATCAAACCCATGTGAATGTGAAAGACCTATTGATGGGGAGCACAGCCTTAGGATCCAAACAAGGCATGCCTCTGATTCAAGAGCCTGCAATGGCTCAGAGGCCGCTGATAAAGGGTCTGTTTATGTGCTATCAGAGCCCGCAGGGGTCAGGCTTTATCCTGCACTGTCATTGCAGTCCTGTACACAGTGTGAATATGAAGACAGTGGGAGCTAATGCAGTTTAGTTATCTCAATTTCAAAATGCCACAGGGTCAGCTGTGGCTGAAGGAGTCCAGATTGCTCGTAGCTCGTTGAGCGCGCGCCGCTGCCAAAAGCTAGGAGGAAATGAGGGACACGAAAAGGAAATTATTTGCGAGGCAGGTCTGATGATGAGGGTTGGGGGTCAGCGCAGATAATACTGGCTTCTTAGCTGAAGTTTATCAGCGGAGTAGAAATATTGTTTACGTGAGATTAAAAGCAGACCTACAAAGATAATAAAAAAATGACGATACGATCTGACAGAAACTAATGATGTCATTGGCAACGGCTTCCTGGGCTGTTGTCATAACATTTCCTGTTGTATTAATATCATATACTCAAACTAAATCACCACCAATGTGAAGAAAAAAAAAACCTAAATACTAAAACATATTATACTTTAAAACTGTATTTTTTATGCCATGCATTTATACAACACATCATATGCCTTCTAGGTGGAGAGCACTACTTTCTGAACAGGACATGATTCATCCAAAGACTATTTTAACATTTTAAAATCAGAAATAAGAACTAATAGCCATCTAAATGCGCAGTGTCCTTTCCTTCTTTCTGCCTGGTAACACACAGTTCACGATGAAAACAATTACCAGCAAAGTTCCTCCCCATCATGCCTCTCCGTGTCTAAGCGCATCTGCCTTTGTGTGATTTCACTCTCTATTATTTATAACAGAAAAAGCAGTTTTCAAGTGTTAATAATTCATAGAAATGCCCAAATGTCTCTGCAGAGGAAAGAGTAAATGGTGGAGTGAATGAGGGGGTACTGCTGTGGTTTACGGCTCCTTTTTATCATCTGTAATTATTAATCCTTTGTTTTTAAGGAAGATGTCCGCTGAAGCAAAGAGGCCAATGTGTACCAATAAGCTGCACCATGACTGTCTAATTTAAGATCACAGCAAAAAGCTGACCAGAGGGAAATTGTGGCTCTGATTTCGTGGATTAACAGCAATCTTAAAAAATAAAATCTGCTAGCTGTTGTTACTATAGTGATAAAAACAAGTAGAGTCATTTTCCATCTGCAGGTTTTGTATTCTTGGTGGTTCTCGGAGTCGTTTTCAGTGAAAAGTCGGGTTCTGTATCATAAAAGAATGCTGTATATCAAAGATGGAAGCCATTAACTGCATCCGAACATGCTCATTGTGTCCTTTAGTCCCACCCACTTTATGTTTGTGCCAATGGGAGCTCTGAAACACATTACACGGCTTGATAATTATAAAGTTTGAACAGCTTTAGGGTATAAGCTGCTCCAAAGGGCAAAAAGTACTGTTGGAGTCTAAGGGGAGGGGCCAATAGTGCAAGGACTGATTGTAGGTGCTGACGCTAATGTTTTATTTACAGTGTTATAAATTTCTGCAGTTCTGCTGGATCCTCACTGTTATTGTTCATGATGCGAGTTCATGACGTGAAATCCAGTGTGTAGCTGTCCTCTTGTTTGAGGGTGGTGTTGAGCGACTAATCAACAATGGTCACTGCACCGGTTTAGGAGGGTTAGTGCTAACAAAGCTGTATTCTGGGGGTTGAACAGTGTATGGGATGTCTTTTGGTTCCTTCTTTTGCCTGGGCTTGCCATAGTTCCAGTGATAACAAACATACTCTATGCTAATCGTGTTAGGGCTGTATGGAGGTCCATGGGAAATTCTGTCCACTGAAAGAAGATTATTTCACAGTATTTTGGATTATTATTACAAAAGCAAACACTTTGTTTAGCAAGATAACCTCATTAAATAATGCTACTTTTAAGATGTTTAAAGTGGAAAAGCAACTGAAGTAAAGTCAGGCTCAAGTTTGGCTATAAATGAAACGCACTGTCATCGTGGGATTTTAACGTACATAAAGTGTAACTAAGCTCCTGTGGCCAAAATGACCCCCTATTAACAAAAGCCTTGTACAGGCACATACTAGTTTTTAAATTCTGCAACATAATGTATTTTTTTCATGCTATGCGTTGCAGAACAATTATGACAACATGTAGAGCTCCAGACAAAGACGCACCATTCCAGGGCTTGGTTTTAGCATGCGGATCTGGCCAGGACCCTTACTGGATACAGGGTGGGAATCGAACTTGTGATTCAAAGGTGTGGAGTCTTACCACTACACTACACAGATGCATTTCTAAAGCTCACGTTAACCATGAACCTTAATGCTTACTAATGTGATGCTTTAGTATGGATAACTTTAAATGACAATACACCTTTTAAATGAACGTTTCCACTGGGTTTAGTAGTTTACACTAAATCACCTATCAGCAAAATGTCTCTGTTTTGTTTTGTTTCTCATTTCTCCGAGACAAATACATCACGCAGGGCAATATTCTTCAAAACTGTTCAACAGCAGGCTTGTAGAGTTTTGCAGCCCACATATGAAGTCATCATTTTCATGTTCCCTGTAACCCCCAGAAGGTTGATTTACTGAAAATCTTGTGCTACCCAAACCACATAATACTTTAAAATTAGATTCCTAATTTCTGGAAATGCATTTGCCCATGGGTCGAGAATAACTTTGCGTGTACTGAAAGTGTGGGTATTGTGTTGTTGGTCTTAAATCTCACTGGTAATTATCTTTTCTCTTGGTGGCATTGCTGGGTTTTTCCTTTATTAATGGGGATTATAATGTTTTGCGAATAGGAGATTTTTTTTTCCTGGACTCGGAGGAAATTATGGGCGTAGAAGATTGAGTGTGATACCACGTCGTTTGTGTCCCCGGGTGGATGATCAAACACGATAGAAGCCAGCGATATCAATAAATACATCAAGAACACAGAGGGAAGGCTGCTATCAATCCTTGCATGCAATGGAGCTGTGTTGCACGTGCGCTGCTCTACGCTCACTTTGTTGAAAAGGAAGTACAAAAAAGGAAGGCATTCAAAGTGGTTGCTTAAATAATTCAGCATCCACCAACTATTCAGGAATTTCCTGTGGTTTGACTAAAATCAATAGTTTGGCCTCTCTCTTTTCCACTCGCTAAGTTTCACTCGTTTCCTCCCTCTTGCAGAAAATCAATTCATGACTACATTTACTCTTAGATTTCAGAGTTTCACTATTTACTTTTAACAATGACACAATTAAGGGTGCTCCCCGTCTTAGAGCCTACGTCTGTGATCTGTGACAGCAGAAGGGAAACACATAAAATAAATAAATGGCAAGTTACACAAATAGAACTAAACAGCTTTCCAAGGGGGAATCTGATAGGTCTAGGCTTAGAGACTGAGGAGAACTGTGTGGTGGCACAGAGTGGAAAGTCATTGTGTTGCTGTATTTCTCTTCCCTCTTCCTCTATTTACAAGGCTGACAGAAAAGAAAAAACAATGCTTTTGTACTCACGCGTCATCCACATAGCAAGGATACGGCATTTGCTGGGCAAAAACTCCCAGTGGTTGGGTTTTTGAGGTGTGCGCCCGTATAATGCCATGGTCAATCATATCCTGCAGGTAGGCGAAGCCTCCCCATATATAGCGCAGGTCGTTATAGGGGTTGTCTCTGGCTCCGGGAGACCATGACCTTATTAAAAGAAGACAGACCATGATGTGTCTTAGCAAAGGGCAAGTAAACTACAACCAGAATGGTCAGAAATACTACCCGAGATTATAAGTTATTTTAGAGGTTATATAGAGCAACAGGAACTTTATTTATAAAGACCTGATTGCTTGACAGGACAAGGATCCACTGTTTTTTATATATCTAGACTTACACCTGACAAATATTTTCAGCTTTCTGCTCATGAGTCTAAGGAGAAGATATACCAGCCACTTTTACATAAGCTTTGTAATTTCAGAGAAAACAAGGTATAATTAATAACACTAATTACGGTCTGGTTCCATTTACATGGTTCGGAGCCCCGGTATTGTGTATGCTCATTGTAATGTACTAAAACACTAAATAGAACTGGATGATAATTAATTTGGTCATTTACATCTGTGCTACGATGGGTCATAACGTCTGCTGGAGACTGCCTATCACAGCCTTATAGCTTTAAATGAAAGCTTGATTAGCATTCAGATTTGAAATGGGGAGAAAATAAAGGCAGGTTCTTTAAAAGGGATCATTAATGGTGACACTTGGTGAAGCTTAAAGTCAGTTTTCTGTGTCATTAAAAGTGGCTCTTGTTGCACTAAATTACTATGGTAGCCTGTGCTAAACATATAACCTGGGTAGGAGTGAGCAGGTTATGTTCAGAGTTTTGGTTAAAAATCTGTTTCTTCTTTCATTGACAGCTTAGTTTTTGTTTTATATGTGCTAATTCTCAAGCTGTACCTTACATTATAAATGAAACCCAGCTGTGAAGTTACAGCAGTGCAAACTGTGCACTGATGTATAGATGCAGTATGGAGAGTATCAAGCTGCTAAAGATAGTCTGTTTTAATCTACTGGAATTGCAGCTACTAAAGCTCAGAAAACTCACCGAGTAGCAACTCAGGCAATAAAATTTGTTTTTCCTTGATCTGCTGACCAAACTATTTCTATATGTCCTTTATTAGGCTATAGGACAGTAACATCTAATGATTAAATGTATGAAGTTTAAAGTTTCAGAGCTCAACTCTGCAGCCATCGCATTAGAAATAAACAGCAGCAAGAAGAGCAGCACTCAGCATTAACTACAATTAAACTGTTTATTTTATTGCTCTGTGCGCTACATCCTGAGATTAATGACTTTCTGGAGCATTAATATCTCATCTTATTTGCAACAGTGTTGCATTTTACTGTTCCATTTTTCATGTTGTTTATAGATTTTTATCCCCATTTTATCATCATCATCTGATGACATCTGCGATTGAAGTAGGTGACACTCATAGGGATCATTTTGCACAGAAAAAAAGTTTTACATGTAAAACGCCACTTATTGTGTGAGCTTGGCTTGATAACTGCTCTCATGACAACTGTTATCTCCTACTGGGATTTAAAGTTCTGTTGAGCCAGCCAGTGCAAAGAAAGCCTGGCTTTGTTGAACTTCTGGCTTTATAGCGTAATATTTACCCATATATATATATATACTAGGGGTGCAACGATATTCGTATCGATATTGAACCGTTCGATACAGTGCTTTCGGTTCGGTACGCACAATACAACATTTGTAATTTATTTTATCAACTTTCCTTCTGACGATGCTGTCTGTGTTGAGCGCTCAGTGAATCTGCGTTCGACTACTCCGCCTAGGCTGCACTGTCGAGCGCAGATCCACTGAGCGCTCAACACAGACAGCATAGTCAGAAGGAAGAGCGCAGGGCACCTCCCCCACTCTCATTCAGATCTGGCGTTTGGAATTATTTTGGTTTTCATGTGACGTATGACCCTGAAGGTAAGCGAGTCATGGACTAAAGTAAAACAGTATGTTGGATGTGCCATGCAATGCTCAATTACATGGGTGGGAACTAGTGTGTTAGCGCAGTTAGCTCGTTAACGTGTTGGCCGTCTAGCCCCATGCACGGAGCGATCGGCGGTAGCTCGTTAACGGAGATTTGCCGTGTTGTGGCGTTAAGGTCATTTCAACGAGATTAACCTGAAAGCACTAGTGGGAACACAACGAATATGACTGCACATTTACACCGACATCATCCTAGTGCAAAGACAAAAACAACAAGCATGCTACTAACTTTAGCCGAGTCATTTAGACAGCTGTTAGCACATGATTCTCCTTATGCTGCTGAGAATATAGCCCAGAAAAGAGAGTTTATTACATTTCTCTGTAATAAACTCTCTTTTCCAAAGATGAGTGATTCCTCAATCAGATACAGGGCTTGCAATATCGCTAGCCTGACGTCCTGGGGCTAGCGATTTTTTCAGTCGGGCTACCAAAATCTATCTCTTCCCTGCCCGTCGGGCATAAAAATATATGTCAATGCTTTTGCATTCTTTCAGAAATGTAGCTGGGTAATTATGTCATTGGCATCGGTGAGCCACTGTCAATATGTGACATATTGAAGTCGCGTTTGAATTTGCGCTTGTTTTTTTGCTTTCACTTTGCAATGTGCGAACTGTGTATAGAGAGCGACAGCACTGATCTGTGAGTGATGATAATTTGTGCACCAATTCCTCTGACATCGTCTTATTAATCGTTAGCTTACTATGCAAACATGACAAGTGAAATCTCCCGCAGCTTAAACATGTGAGAGGTTGATCGCGCAGAGAATCGCTGAGCTTATGTGAGTCCGTGTGTAAAAGCAGCACGATATATATTTTAGTTCTGCTGAGCCAAATAAGACAGGTCAGGGTGAAGAAGTGACAGCCAAAGAAAAGCTTACCACAAAACGGAGAAGTTATGACAAATGAGACTATAAGGCAAAAAGAAAGTGCAGCTTTATGGTTTCATGGACAAAAGAATTTCTGTGGCTGCAATATGACGAGCTAAATAACCAGGGCTGCACATAAGTGGTCCGCAGGTGCGCATTCGCTGTCAAAATAAAAAACACGCACAAGGGTTAGGGTTAAATTTAAAAACTGTATTTTTGAGTTAAAATATATATTTATAATTTAATAAATGACAAATTAAAAAGGCATGAACATTTTTTTTGTATCGAAAAAATATCGAACCGTGACACCAAAGTATCGAACCGAACCGAACCGTGAATTTTGTGTATCGTTGCACCCCTAATATATACATATATATATTAGGGGTGCAACAATACTCGTATCGATATTGAACCGTTCGATACAGTGCTTTCGGTTCGGTACGCATATGTATCGAACAATACAAAAATTTTTATTTATTTTATCAACTTTTCTTCTGACGATGCTGCCTGTGTTGAGCGCTCAGTGAATCTGCGTTCGACTACTCCGCCTAGGCTGCACTGTCGAGCGCAGATCCACTGAGTGCAGCGCAAGCTAGCAAGACAGAAGCTAAGCTTGTTGCAACATGGCTACTGCCTCAACACTAACCGAAACCTCCCCCACCCTCATTCAGATCTGGCGTTTGGAACTATCTTGGTTTTCATGTGAAGCGTGACCCTGATGGTAAGCGCGTCATGGACAAAAGTAAAAGTGTGTCGGATGTGCCACACAATGCTCAATTGGTGGGAACTAGTGCGTTAGCACAGTTAGCTTGTTAACGCATTGACGCCGTCCAGCCCCACTCACGGGGCGAGCCGTGGTAACTTGTTAACGGAGATTTGCGCGTTATGTCGTTAATGTCATTTTAACGAGATTAACGCTGACAGCACTAGTGGGAACACAACGAATATGACTGCACGTTTACTCCAACATCATCCTAGTGCAAAGACAAGTGGAAGCAGACAAAAACAACAAGCACGCATGCTACAAACTTTACCCGAGTCATTTAGACAGACGTTAGCACACGATTCTCCTTACGGGGACCTGATATGTTTAATATGCTGCTGAGAATATAGCCCAGAAGAAGCGTATAGTACAGCTTTTATTTTGGAAAGAGCCATTTCTCTGTAATAAACTCTCTTTTCCAAAGATGAGTGATTTCTCAATCAGATAGATTTATTTTTTTTATTATTTTGTTGTTTCAGCAACATTAAATTTAAAAACTGTACTTTTGAGTTAAAATATATATTTATAATTTTAATAAATGACAAATTAAAAAAGCATGAACATTTTTTTGTATCGAAATAATATCGAACCGTGACACCAAAGTATCGAACCGAACCATGAATTTTGTGTATCGTTGCACCCCTAATATACATATACACATATGGCATCAAGTTCTTTAGTCTAGTATTGTCAAAGAACCAAACAGAGACATCAATCAAATGTGGGACAGAAGAAATGGCACAAAAAATATAAAATTAGGTTAAAGTCATTTGGTATTCAGCAAAAAGAACGGGTTTTTATAACAGTGTTACATACCTTCTCCTTACTGTCCTGGTACTTTCTACTTCATCAACATCCATGCGGATTTTGTACTTGACATAAGGAGGTGGGAGGCTGGAGTTCAGCTGGAGGTTTTCAAAGACAATCCCGGCCCAGAACGTACCGTTTGTCAAAAGATCCAGCGCTCTATTCACCAGTTGGCCTTCAGTGGAGGCCGCCTCAAACTTGTCCAGATCCAAACACTGTCAGCAAACACAGACCCACACAAATGTCTTACTTTTCTAACATCCTATTATATTTACAGTAAACCATTCTGTTTTTGCAGTCTTTCAGCAGCCACAAAAGGCAGGCAGGAGCTCACTGGGAGAAAGGCAGATGGATATTTAGAAAAGAAAGTATGATTCAGCTAGTGATTAAACAACACAGAGTGCAGTTCCAAATTATCTGGAGATGCCAGGGGGTGGGAAATGTTTTGAGTTTCAGTAGAGACAAGCAAATGAGATCCACCCTTGCTAGCGTTCCCTTGCTCGGTAGCCTTGTCCCCCTGTTTCACGAGACGATAATGAGCTAGCCATCCTGGGAGGCAGTCACACCTGACAGCTGTCCACACATCTCAATGCTGCAATAGTTTTATCATCTCTCCCCTCAGGAATCTGTATTGTATATCCCACTATGGTAGGAAAGAAATATCACAAACAACACCATTTGTTCAGCACATACTGGAGGATATTAGAGCAGTGAAGAGCTCCACGGGCCCAAAGTTTGGACAAGTGCTAAATGAAATATAGGGACAAGCTGTACAAGCTGTAGCTAATCCTAGTAACAGCGGCCTCATGCTACCCAACACATCATTTGAGCAAACAATTTATTTTTTTAACAGCGTCTTTATTCAAACCTATTTGTAGGCACAATGTTTTTCATACAGATGTACTCGGTGAACCTGATTCTTCTGCATTTACAAACGTCCTTTGGAGCCTTTCCAATCTATGTTTAATCAGCTATTTGTGCTGCTACAAATCAACTTTATCTGCCCATGTTAATGAGGCTTCAAAAGTTATAACAGCTCATACAGTCGTGTCATCCTCAAGTGCCCTTAATGTTTAAATAAGATTAGTGCGGCACAACATTCCCAGTAAGCACCAGAGGAGTTTCATCTAAAGCCAGCGATTAAGTTCTGTCCCCAGAGTTACGAAGACATGGCAGCGCATTTTCATAATGACCTTTTATGCTATTTATAGGTTTGTTTCTCCCGTCTTAATGTTTTATAAATCTCGGCACTGTTGGATTAAACAGGTTTATGAAAGAAATGACATGCAATTTGAGGCTCTAATTTGCCTCTATTTAAAAAAAAATTAAGAAAGATGCAGCCTGAGTCTTTAGTGTTAATGCTGGTGGTGGCAACACAGAGAGAGGAGCCATGCCAATTTGAAAATGAGCACAAATTGTTGGGTTTTAATCTTTAGAAAGTAATTGGCTCACACCAAGAAATCATTTCAAGGATACAAATGACTCATTTGGCGAACACACATTTTTCCTCTAATGTCCTGTGTCTGCACATTGGAAACTTGTTAGCCTCCTCCTGCCCATGTATGCTAAAGCTATCGATTTGCACTAATAAAGGATTGTAGTTGGTTTTGTTGACCAGTGACTGAAAAGTAAGAAAATCAGGTTTAAATAATGTTAGCCATTAGTATTTTCTGTTCAGTTCCCTTGTTGTGTACATAAAGCATCCACCATGTATGGAACTAAATGCACGACTACATTGTCTTAATGACCTTTTAGCGTCTTTGCAATGCCAATCCTAAAAAATATGTCATTTCCCTAAACATGTACGCATCCAGACAAGCGATCGCTGCAGTAAAGGCTGTCTGATAAGTGCTCCTTATCCATTCTGAGCAATGCAATTTCCATTAGGGCAGAAAATAGATTGCATTACAGTGGAATTTTATTGTCCGTGTACGGCAAATCCTGAGGGACCTAAGCTGTCATTTTACCTGTGCTCGGATTGATATTGTGCGTGTGTGTGTGTATATGGGAGGGCAGGAGTGGGGCGAGGTTGGGCTTTGTGCATATATTTGATCGTGCAATTTGGAGAAAGAACAATTTTGCTTTGAACTGTGGCACAATCAATATACAGGATGAATGTTAACTCTGGATGGTTCACTAGCCCATAGCAATATTGCTATATGATTACCAGGGAAGGGATGCTGTGGTAGACCTTGCTGTGCATTTGACAGTTCTTTAAGTCAAGGTTCTTCAAGTTTAATGAACACTAGAGGCCTGTTTTCTAATGACTCAAAAGTTGAGTTTGAGAGCAAGATTTGAAGAAAACAAAAAAACTGATGTCTTGATTTTGGCTTGAACAATAGCAGCGCAAGGATACAAAAGAAAAGAGCTGTTTTCTTCAACCCCCCCACCCACCCAAAAAGAAAGCTCTCACTGATTTTACTAAAAAGCAATTTTGCTTGACTACTTCAAAGGTTATAAAGCAACTCCAGCCAAAGAAATCACACGGGTAATATCAGATAAACAAAAATAACTAAAGGAAAGGCAAAGAAAGAATAGAGGTGGAAGGGCGAGAATTATGTTTAAAAAAACTTAAATGTCAAAGAACAGCCCACTCTTAGAAAATCTTTCACTTCACTGCAGAGGTCGCGAAACCCTGTGGAAGCTGGATTTATGAGGTGTTTTGCATTTACAACAAAGCACAAGCAGATAAATTACATACACGCAAGAAAGTGGAGAGAAGCTTCAGCATTTCCGAGGTGGAGTTGTAGACGTTCCGCCAGTCGCTGGGTGGCATGCCGGGTGGACGATCTTCTGGAGGCCCGTTGTACAGGAAGTTGGCCAGCAGTTCAGGTGTCCACCCTGTGCCATTGAGAGGTGCCTTGAGGGTTCCAGCAAACACAGGATTCACCAGCAGAGCCTGATTTTGAAAGCAAGAAGACGGGTTTATTTATATAGGATTTAGGGTTTCTCATCCGCGTTATTGAGGGAATAACTAACATTTAAATGAGTTGGTTACAATGGCCACCTGTTAGAGGCTTCAAATTAATGTGGTATGAATGCAAATGAATATTTATGAGAATCAAAAGCCTTAAAAAAAAGAGAAATAAAGAAAAAAAGAAGGGATGATAAAAAGGATGGGGGAGGGGCAGCTTTACTCTTTGCTGGAGCTGACATTCATTTTTCTGCAGAATTAATTAACAGCATTAAGATAGATGGCAGTGTTGTACTTGCGGCTCTAAGATGCACATCAGCTATTCTCCTCTATGGCCATGAAGCTCATTTACAGCACAGGGTGTGTACGTGCACAAAAAAATGCATTTGCATGGTACAGATGTATTAGGACCCACAGAGAGAACAAATGCAAATCAAATCTCCTCCCTGGAAATGCACAAACAAGGCCGCGTGTACGCACCATGAAAGAGATAAAGGCGCAGGTCCTCCCCTTCAATTCCC
Organism: Rhamphochromis longiceps; assembly: GCF_057381845.1. NCBI lineage: Eukaryota > Metazoa > Chordata > Actinopteri > Cichliformes > Cichlidae > Rhamphochromis > Rhamphochromis longiceps. Next base: position 49,113,823 of record NC_140559.1, read on the forward strand.
TTTCACTAACATGGTAAGGAACATGTGTGTGACTTACATTCATCTCGGGTCATAGATCAAGACGCAATTTCCATAATCACGCACCCAATTCATAAAGATAATACGCTGAGAAGCGGAGGAAAACTGAACCTTGCTGCAGCAGTAATGGCCCACTTACATACAGCACGTTACATGAATATGTATTTTGTTTTGTTTAGAGAAATAACCATTTCTAAGCTTCTTATGCAATAACCCTTTGAGAATAAGGCTATTTGACTCCCATCTATTGGTTTACATGTGTTTGCCCTCAAGTTACAGCACCACAGTCATTCCCCTCCCTCTCTCACACAGCGTTCCTTCGCTTTCCAGTTGCTCTGATATTAACACCCAAGTATTAAACTGACACCGTTCCTGTAATGACAGTTTTACATCAAAGTAAAATTAAAACACTGATAAGAAGAACGGGGAAAATTCACTTCAAACCCACAATGAAATCACCCATTTAATATAGCTTTTTTAAAATGTGACCCACGTGCTGCGGCTAAATGTGGTGACCATTTCAAAGTGGACGATGCGGAGCCTGACTTTTGGTCAGCAAAGGGCGCTGCGCGTCAATTGAACAAAGTGGCCTCTACAGTGTGATATTCAGAGTTAAAGATTCAGATATATTCTGCCCACTGTGCTCAGTGGCATTTCAGTGTCAACACTTTTGATCATATTCTGCTTAACCTAAGGACAAAGTGTCAAATTAAGTAATCTCTGCGCTGCGTGTGACCTTTTAAAATAATCAGTACATCTATCATCGTGGTGGCTACGTTAAGGACACGATCCATCAAAATTGTCTTTTGAGGAAATAAAAAAAATCGGAGCCGTTCTGAAAGTGCAGTAAGAGAGAGTTATGCTGGCAAATTGACCGTAACTTTTTATCCGGTTCAGTAGTTCATCTCTTCATCCGCCTACTGCTGCATGCGCTTAAACGCGTAGTCCGGTGCTTAATGTTCAGTGGCATTTTAAACCACAGAGATGCGCCCTTTAACCTTGTTGGTCATGTGATGAAGTGAAGAATTGAACTGTAAAGATAAGGTGAAATATCGGGTCCATGGAGAGAACTTAATCCAGATTCTGTATGTTTGTTTGTCTGTCTGTTTGTTTGTTAGCAGGCTAGCGTGCACAGTTTTCAATATATCATGTTAAATTTTATTTTATTTTATAACAATTTAACATAAACCAGTGACACACTCCGGGGCCTGATCAACCCTGGCAGGGCCTCCTTGGATGAGGGTGTCTAGTGATAATGGCCGAAACACCCGATGAATCCAAGGTCCACTACTGACGATGTGTCCCAAATTTTAATATGATAATCTAGATCAGAATCCAATTCCCAAACCTAACCAAGGAAAAAAATGGCAGATTAGCTCAAGTAAAAGACTGAAAGTTAAAGCACACAACGATGTGTGCCGCTGGTAAAGTTTCTGGGCTGCCTTTCCTCATAACAGCCATCCCAACAGCCATGGTTAGGTTTTGGGCGACTGTGGTTCAGGGGGGTTGGGAAGTTCATCTTGTAACTGGAAGGTTGCCGTTTCGATCCCCAGCTCTGTCTGTCTTGGTCGTTGTGTCCTTGGGCAAGACAATTCACCTACCACCTACTGGTGTTGGCCAGAGGGGCCGATGGCGCGATATGGCAGCCTCGCTTCTGTCAGCTGTGGCTACAACTGCAGTTTGCCTCCACCAGTGTGTGAATGTGAGAGTGAATGAATAGTGGTATTGCAAAGCGCTTTGAGGGTCTCGAAAAGCGCTACATAAATGCAATCCATTATTATTATCCCTCAAGATTTTCTCCATTTAAAGCAATGCCTTGTCAGGGATTATAACATCTAGTCCTTTTACTGAATATTTTATTGTTTTTTCTTAATTTTTGCTGCTCTCAACTTTGCACTGTCCACTTTCTGCCGTGACCAAGAAAATTTCCCACCTGTGGGACTAATAAAGGTTTAGCTTATCTTATCTTACATGAGTACCCAGGTTAGCTAAGACCTTCATCTGAAGGTCAAAGTTGCCCTTTGTGGCCGTTGTGTTCTCTGCATGCTCTTGTAATACATTTGTAAGCGGATAATTGAGTACGGGAAGAGTAACATCCATAATGTGACAGTAAGTGGCCCTCGCTCAGAGGAATGGGCTTTAAGATTTTCTGTTGTGCCTCTGTTAAAGGGGCTGATGTTTACATGCACTATCAAACAGCACTTATTCAACCAGTACCTACAGGTGTCACTGAAGCAACCAGAACTGTAATCCTGCAGATTATAACTATGTAAAGGCAAAAAGTATTCCCAAATACTCTTATGTCTAAGCTGTCTTGTGCTCGGTATTTCCTTTTATTCATCTTAACACCCTAAATCACCCAACTCAGATGTAGTTGTGGTGGCGACGGCAATTGGTCCATCAAACGAAAGCTTGTCCGTGACCTTGAATGACCTCTGAAGATGACAAACCTCGGAAGCCACCGGCTTCGGAACGAGAGGTGGACAGAGGGAGAGAAAGGGAGAGGGCTGGGTGGGGAGAAAATGAAGACAAAGGAGGATTGCTGGTCCATTTGTGTAAAGGTTAGGGCTAGGGTAATGAATACCCTAGCTATATGGAGCTCCCAATGTCTGCTTCCCTCCAGCTGCCTATAAGCTCATTTGGAGTGACACTGGAGTAATGTCAGTGTCAAGGAAATACGGCGAGAGGCAAAATAGAGGGAGGAGAGGAGAGGGTGGAAGAGAGAGAAGTCTGTGTCCTTTACTTCTATAGATAATCCTTTCTGCTAGGATGAAAATTATCCTGCACTTATCCATAATTACTTTCCTCTCTCACTCTCCACATTTAACAGAAGGTGTGAATAAATGATGTACACAGCATGTACATTCTCACCTGCAGCAGATGTAAGGCTCATCGTTCAAAGAGAAAAAAACACACCGCAGTAATTATAAAAGACACTAATGTATGTTTACTGTTTTCTTCATTTAGCTCTACTGCAAAAAGAAAGTGAAGGAGGTCGTTTTGCATTTTTTTGTATTTTTCAGAATTTTTTATTTTCAGTAAATCTCATCACCAAGTTTGCTGGTGACTTTTTATGTGGAGCTATGTTGGGGAGATGATCCACTCCACTTAAGATCAAAGTAGGCTGTATTAAGCAGTTTCTTGTGCGACAGCAATTTGAAACAGTAATCCATGCCTTTGTAACCCTTCGGCTGGATTACTGTAATTCTCTTTATTTGGGGTGAGTCGATCTTCTGTTTTTCCACTGCAGTCTTTTAACCGGCACTCGTAGATGCGAGCATATCGCCCCATTTTTATATGCACTTCATTGGCTGCCCGTGCGTTTTAGGATCCATTTTAAGCTGCTTTTATTTGTTTTTAAATGTTTGTCCAATGCTGCCCCTCTGTACCTCTCTGAGCTTCTTCATCCATACATACCTTCCCGGTCCCTCAGGTCGGCAGACCAGCTCCTCCTGAGCGTGCCCAGGACAAATCGTGAGCTCAGAGGGGATCGGGCGTTTGCTGCGGCAGCACCAAGATTGTGGAATGAGTTGCTTTCACATGTTAGACAGGCACCTTCCTTATCTGTTTTTAAATCACGTCTTAAAACACATTTATTTACCTTGGCTTTCAGAACAGCAGGACTTGTTGATGTCTCTTAATTAGTTTCTTATTAATTATATTATTTTGAATTTTAAGATATTCTATATGTAATTTGAACTGTTTTCTCTTTGCTTTATATTTGTAGCACTTTGGCCAACATTGTTGGATGTAAAGTGCGTTATAAATAAAGATGCTATGCTATGCGTCCCACAGTGTACATGAGTGAGACATCCCTGCTCTATGATGTCACAAATCCAAGAGTAGTAAAAAACAAAAAAGCCAGCAATGTAAAGTTCAGAAACTTTGACCATGTTTAACATACTGTACAAACCAACCATGGTAATGTGTGCAACATTACATAAAATAAACAACCATCGAGAGTCTCACCCGTATTGTATTGACTTGTGAGCTATTTTGCAGAAAATCCCAAACACGCGGTCCGAGTTCATCCCAAGAGTCAGCCAGCTCCCTTAACATAGCCAAGGCGTTAAAGGTCCTATTTGCCTGAAACACAGAAAACAATAATCTATAATTTTACACATTTGTCTCACCTTCTCACCGAAAACATACTCGCTGCGCCAATACAAACATGAAAGCACTCCACAACTGCACTTTCAGCTAATCTCCCTGGGAACTCATCACACTGTAACACTGCCATCCCTCCCCGCGGTGTTGAATGTAAATGGGGTTATTTACCACTGAACATTCACTTGTAAACACCCCGACTATGTCTGGAGTGAAGAGGGCCTCCTGCGCCAACACCGGGCCGCTCGCTGTGAAGTCGGCAGGTTTTCCTCATGCTCGTTATGTATTTTCAATGCAAAATTCTCACAGCATGTCTGTTGTTTGTTTTGGTTACGCAGCTATCAAAACGATGCAAATCTCATGCACAAATGTCATGTCTTTGAAAACAATATATATTTATTGCATTGCATGAACAAGCCCTCTGATTAAATGTTTTATTTTCCAGCTCTGCACTAATGCGTGACATCCTCCTTTTTTGTTTTCATAGACAGATTGCAGGCACCTTCTACCAGTAATTAGTCTGGTCCTATGTATGCAAGATTTACATATATTTGCATGCTAACTCTTAATTTAGAAAAGAATATATAAATATAGATATAGTGGCTTGAACCTTTCATTGCAAACTTAAACTGACCAGAGCAATATATTCTTTTCAAGTTCACAAAAAGTCAGCATACATATAGAAACCTTTCTTTTTCCCTCTAGACCTACTTCTTTCACCAGGAGACGAGCAGCAGGTGTATCAGGTGTGTAGAGGACTTTCCCCTGCAATAATGGCTTGAAGGTGCTCCAAATGTAGCGCAGACCAGGTGTGCTCTCCAGGGTGTCGACAAGAGTCTGACAAAAAGCATCTACGGTACAGAGGAGGTGAGGGGAGAAGACAGCGAAAGTCATGGCAAGACTACGAAAACAACTCTAAATCTCAAACTAGTGCATACTGGATTCATGCTCTTTCATGGGACTGGGGGAAAGAGGAGAGACAAGTTATTTGATCTGTGCAAAAATCACAGAATTGAAGCGCCCGAGAAGCAAACATGATAAATATTGTACACGAGGTTAAAATTCAAACGTGGCTACGAAAACAGACCTCTCGGTACTTGTTCTCAGCAGAGTTTGAACAAATATGAACATGAGAGGTTTCAGAAAATCTTCCTGGTCTTTTCAGCTGTTGTATTCATTAATACTTATAGTACTAATAACAGTTTGATTACACATTTATGTAGTTTAAAAAGTTCACTGCTGTTAAAAAGGAGAAGAAAAGTTTTGAAGGTGGATATAATGATTTTCACTGATGCAACAAGAGCAGACTGATTTATATTGATACTGTAAAACACGGTAAAGAATGTGAACAACTGTACATTACTGTATTCAGCGTGCCAAATGATCGCATCTGCACCATATAGGCAGTATTGATGCAATCACTGCCTTTCAGAACAGAACTGATACTAATGATTCCTTAATGTAGTCTTGATTAAAAATGAGCTAGGTAACATGTGTTTAATTCCTTTGAACAAAAAACTTTTCTGCTCCCTTCCCACTTCCAGGACTGGAAAACCTAGCCCCTGCTTTGGCCAGTTATGCATTTTTGCCACTTCCAACCAGATCAAAAGTGTAATGTACAGTATAGGAAACAACAAACAACACAGAGCATACACTGCACAACCAAAAGTACTGTTTGCACGTACAAGAGCTGCTCAGCCACTGAGTCTAATTCAATTAAATTGTATTGACGCTCCCAGCACACAACTTTTGTGCTGATGTTAATGCCAGATGAGGTTTGGATGCCTGCAGTTACTGAGGTACTAACCCTGCTCTGTAACTTTATCTGGTCTGACATTACATTGCTGGATGAGTTGCTGTGGTTCCTAAATGCTTCCACTCTCCAATAATACCCGTCACATTTGATTGCGGAATATCTAGTCGGAAGATATTTTATGACCAGTCAGTGAGTGGCATCCCATTACAGTATTATACTTCAATCCAGTGAGCTAGCTAGCTTAATTTTATATGCCTGTAGCAATGGGACTGAAAATACTTGAATTTAAAGATTAAGAGGTGTGGTCTATGCTCGTCTGATTGGCCAGTACTTAAAACAGAGAGTGGACAGCGATATCGCTCATTGCTTACTGTAGACACTGCAAAACCTCCCACTGTGTCACGGCTGCGCAGCCAGTATGTTTGCGGAGCTGATCCAACAGACACGGGAGAGTAAACTCAGTATAACCAAAGGCGAGCCATTTATTTGGCTAAAGATACATGAACATAAAATAAAACTAAAAGCTAAACTGGGAACAAACTAAGATTAACTATGAAAACTGTGACAAGAAAGAATGACCATGAAGATGAATCTAAAAGGTGGAAGTGGAACTATGGCGTGTGAAAAAAAAAAACCACATGACAAACAACCTGAAACCTGGAGAGACGTGATGCAAGACAAACAGATGACCCGACCCTGAACAGACGAAGACAGAGGACTTAAATACACAGAAGGGTAATGAGGGGAAAAGAAACATCTGGGAAACACAGCTGACACAGCTGAACCTGACACCACAGGGGAAGCAAAACTAAACACACTGAACATGGGAACACAAAACTTTCAAAATAAAACATGAAACATGGACAGATGTAAACATGACAACACAAGCTTGACAACATGAAATACGCAGACAATAACTACACAGAACACAGGGACATAACTAAACGTTAAACAATTAGGACACGGCAGGCTAACACAGAAGACAGGAAAAGACACAAACACGGAGACATAAGTGAAACATAACCTAGACTAAAACTCAACTAAACCCTAACTAAATAATATTACAAGAACTTAACGTTATCTAACCTAAGAAAATCAAAAATAAACACTGAATATTTTGGTATTTTGAAAGTGGACATGACGAATGTGAGTCTGAGAAACAGAGGGACGCTACATGCTAATAATGGTAGCAACCAGAGTTGTCGCCTCCTGCTGGCCGTTACAAAGAATGCTTCAGATTTAATATCCAGTCTTTAGGTTTGACAGTGAGATGTCTGTTAAAACGTTATATTCCAGCCTGCTGCACATTTAAGGATTCATGTTTGACCGTTCCACTGACTCACTCAAGAGGTTAAAGTGAGTCTTAAATCTGTTTCCTGGCCTTATTTCACAGAATTTTTTAGGGTCAAGAACGTTGACCCTACAGATCTCACTGTAGTTTGCACAATATAAAAGCAATATTTCAGCACACTGTTGGGAGAGGCTCGTAAATGCCAGTTTTATAAGGGTCATGCGCACCGACAGAGTTCGAATGATGAGTTCGTCGTTTGCTTTTTTCTACTCCTTTCTGTAACATGAGTCACAAGAAAGCTCCAGCGATGGCTTATTATTGTTTTATCTTACTTTACATCTACATAAAGCCATCTCAGCGGCGTAATCTATCAATATTTAACCAAAGAGCTGAACTGTAAAGGAATAACACACAACGTGAGCAGTTATTGCAATGATTGTGAAACGATGGTTGTTTGCTTTCTAATCTACGAGATGTTAGCGAGAATATTTCCTGGAAATGCCCTGCGCTGTCCTATCAAAGGAAAACCTTTAAGTAATTGATATTGATTTAGTCACGGCAAAGTATTTATGAGGAGAAAAGCATCAATTATTACTTAAAATCACAAAGAGGGAGAAAAAAAAACACGCAGACCTGAGGACATAAGAAAAAGCTTCTAGAGGAAAAAAAGTCAATATGCTCAGCAGCGGTAGGATCATTACTTATTTAACATATCTGCCAACATGAATATTGCCAGGTTGGTAGAGTCTTGAATAAGTTACATGAGGACCTGCGCTGCAAGCAAGAGAATCTGCAGGGGTTAGACAGCTTGTTTTTAGGCTGTGTCGGGATTGTTCTGACTGAAAACGTGTTATTCCCGGAGTTTGGCACTCCATCAAACGGCTGATCACTTTAGTGTGTCATCTGCCAGTCAATATAGCTCTCTGCCTCTATTGCTAACTGTGCCTTTTGTCCTGACACCTGTCATTACATCAGTGCTTTTTCCAGTCCTCTCTCATTTTTCCCTTGTCAAGACTGCAACACACCCCCTTTTCTCCTCTCATCTCACCGGGGCAACTATTTCCCCCACCGGGGACATTTTAGCATTTTCAGTGCAATTAATCTGGGTCTGACCAGCTGTTCCTGCCACACAGTGCACACGCAGATGCCACCTCCTGCAATCGCAACGCTTGAAAGACAGGGCATATGTGTGGCGCATAGCTCGGTAGCTCTGTTCAATAGGCTGTTAGATGTCTCCGGGGGGGAAAAAAGTGACTACAAATTGGAAGATTTTTCTGCATTTAAGAAAAATATGAAGTTCGTGCTTGTAAGATGAAAGGGCTTGCAGTAGATTTTCCGTAGAAGGAGACACCACTGTCATCTGCAGATAACAGCCGAACAGACTGATACAGCAACTCACGGGGATTGAAATAGAGGACAGAGAAGCCTGATCGTCTCCCAGCCCAAATAAAATCATATGAAGCATTCCTATCCAGTACGGAATAACCTAAATGTGCTTTGGATGTATTGTTAATAGTTTTAATCATTTAAAAATACCAAAAATGTAGCTATGTTTCTAGATAATAATCCATAGTTTATAGGATAAGAGACTATACAAATATGTGCAGGAAGTAGATGAGTGTCATGCTATGTGTTGCCATATTGGCATTTGTAGGTTTATATATGTGGTTTGTAATAAAGTAGAGCTGCTATGAGTGAATCATTGATAACAGTAGCGTCTTTCTCCTGGTGACTGTTTCACCTTCTTGTGTTCATGACGGTGCCGGCTGGATTTAACAGGTGAGAGCTTTTCTACTCTAACTAAGCACTCAACACATTTTAACTGGAAAGTCTCAATCACCTACACATATACAGTGCTTTTTACTTTTAAGGGAACAGTATTGTGTTTTGTATATATTCATTTTGTTTTCTTTGTTCTTTTTAAACGTACTTTACTAAGTTTATAGTGCAGTAAAAATCAATGTAGCATGACCGATGTGTACTTTGATTACACAGACATTATCTGAGAGTAGGTAATGAATAATAGGCATTGATTTGTAAGTAACGGCACATGAATAATTGAAGCTTATTATATAATATTATACTCCAATATAGTTGTAACTAACTAAGCAGCTCATTCTCTTTCTCTTTCTTTAAAGACATAAACACATTTTGGGGTCAACTTGAATATAAAAAGGAAGATGTAAAATGTAAAACTAAGGTCAGAGGTCAAATGTTACGTGATGTATGGATGCAAACTGTAAAGTGATATTTAGAATCCCCATATATCATCCCCTATATGTCTACTTGTTGTCAATACAGAGAATAAGAGATGTGGTTTAAAAGATCTCTATATAGCATTATTATCACTGATCTGTGACCTTCAGCTCAATCTATTGATCTTAAAGGAGAGGTCACAGGTCATATGTGATATGATATCTTACATTTTTATACACTTTCTATATCTATCTATCTATCTATCTCTATAGCTATATCTATATCTCTATATCTATCTATATCTATCAATATATATATAATATACTTTCTATATTTTGACAATGCACAGCACACTATAAAGAACATAGTTGCTCAGTTATATATGGATTTTGTCAGTTTTCAACCAATAAATCATTAGGTTGACCTTGGAGACTTTGGTGGATATAAGCCAAATTTTAATGGATTATTAACATGACCCCACCACTACAATTCACCACATCAGAATTAACTTAAAACCTTTCCAGATGCCATGTTTTTAGGCAGACTGCAGTGTTATCCTGCAGGTGTAACTTGGCACTAATGGTTCCAAGCATATACAGTACCATGTGGTGTCTAATACTGACCATGATTACTATTATAATAACACATAATGAGCAGGAGTTCTGCTTCACAATGATAGGAAGAGCCAACATTAAAGGGGCAAAACTCGATGTCACTATTTTGACTTTCCCGACACCACCTGCTTAAACCCCAAAAGTCAGAAGGATTGAGAGGCCTCTCTTTCACAGCCAGTATTTATGCTGAAAATCAAGATCAAACAAGCTTTTGCCCTTCAGGCTTCTGTCCTCCCTGAGCACGCCTTAGGACACTTGCAGGCGCATTTAGACGACAAGACAAAATATCTTAATTCCATGCTATGATTTTAAAAGCTATGTTTCCTGATGGCGAACAGGGTTTTCCTGCAGAGAAAAAAATGATACCCACCAAAAAGGTTCTGAAGTCCATAACTAGGACTGTCATTTTATTTTAGGTTGCTTTAAAATTCTCTTGCAAGCTGGAAATACACTTTTAAGTACCGTATTTTCCGCACTATAAGGCACACTTAAAATCCTTTCATTTTCTCAAAAATCGGCAGTGCGCCTTATAATCTGGTGAGCCTTATCTATGAATTCTGGCTGTGTTTACTGACCTTGAACCAATTTTATGCGGTACACGGCGCTCAAAAATCTGTCAAAAAATGTTTTAGTGGGACTTTGCTAAGCTACAAAGCCGCACCGCTTGATGGATTGTCTGAGTGTTATGGCCTCCCGGCTCATAGTAATCTGGGTCCAAAACTCCGTCCGCGTCAGGTCCCAAACGAACACTGTAACTTCTTTCATCTTTAATAAAATGATCAGTGTTGCTGCTTTACCAGGTGTAACAATTAAATTTAACATCCAGGCATCCATGAAAACAGAATTTATTCAATTTAACGGAGTTAGAAGTTAGCAGGAAGTTAGCTCGCTGGTTTCGCTAGTTACCTAAACATAATATAGCATGTTCTGACCAAGAGATTTCTGGAAAAAAATAAAACGTGCAGCTCTGCTATCACTTCCAACATGAATGAAGACAGAAAACTACACAATAGTGACGTTTGTAGGGTTACTGAAGTTGGGCTAGATGGTATATAATGCTGTGCTAGTGATCGCTAGCGACACAGTTATGTTAGCATACCAAAGCATAACACAGTGAACCTGGAGAATGAACGCTAACTTTTTTCCACTTGATTAAAGTTCCTGATGTTTTTTTGACAAATGCAATCGCATGGAAAATTGCTGTAAAGGGACCAAACTTCAGTAGCGGAGAACAACTGAGATAATCCAGCCACAATATGAGGTTAGTCATTCATGTAAGATAAGATAACCTTTATTAATCCCACACGTGGGAAATTTGTTTTGTTACAGCAGAAAGTGGACAGTGCAAAGTTACATACTAAAAATTAGAACATATACTGTTGTTCCAGTGTTTATAGAGCAGCTACCAGAGAATTCAACATTAATGAATGAATGGTACAGAAGTGGAGGAAGCAAGAGGAATGAGCTGAGTAAAGTTTGACTTATCTGACTGTTTTGTTTCATGTAATGCACTTTATAATCCGGTGCGCCTTATGTATGAAAACAGGCTTGTTTGTCGACAGTGCGCCTTATAATCCCACGCGCCTCATGGTCCGAAAAATACGGTAGTGTACCTATAAATGACCAACAATAATGCAGAGGTTTCCGTTAAATTATATCCCCCAAAAAAGCCAAAGAGTCGGGACTATTTCCACCTGTCTTTGTATTCATATTCTATGATGTGATTAAGCTAATCTGTTTTTTTTTTCCTCTTCAAACTCAGTGGTTCTCATTCTGAGTCGTAACCACCTGCTCCGGCTGTGACACAGCTGCTGTAACAACCTGAAAAGGAAAAATTATTTCTGTCACAAGTAACAAATGTGTCATTTTAAAAGGGCCAAAGGCCAATAATGTTAGGAAACTACCTTTAAGAGGCAGCGGCCTTTCACCGGATGGGATGCGGTGAAGTCATGCAGCTGTGAGTCACTCCAACCCGCTTCATCACTCAGTCATGCAGACTTTCCACTGGTGCTCTGAGAATATCCTCCACTAACAGCAATATATGCATCCCTATACCCAGCACTAATATTCACAGAGTGTCTCTAACATGTAGATTTTATTTAAATCTCTGGAAACCTTATTTCATAAATACAGACATAAATACATCTGATAATTAAAGGGGTTATAACATGATATGAGCAGACCGCTTCACTCAGCAATATAACGTGATTAGAGATGGCAGGGACAAATGCATATAGCTCTTTGTCTAATGCGATATATCAGGTTAAGATATATCAGTTGAATATTCTGTGGGCTACAGGGAGCATCGGATTACATAGGTTAGGTATTCTCCAGGGCTGTGTACTCCTTTTTTCTTTCTTTTTTTTGATAACAGAACTTTGCTTTATTACAAAACAGCAGCCTGAAAGAACAAGAAAATCTGTTCTTTACACCAGGTTTAGCCACAGTCAAATAATTGCTTGGAGCCTCAAGTCAACCCCTCAACTTACCTCGCAAATTTAATCAATTTGAGTTGCACCCTGGAGATGGGCTCAATTCTGCACAACAGTGAGACAGCGCTGTCGAAGCACCACGAATGCCCGTGATACACACACGCGTGCGCGCACACAAACACAGTCTTGCACATGCTGTTGTATTATCTTCTGAGCATTACTCATATTTTATGCCTTTCATGAAAGGAAGAACCTGAAGCAGACACACACACTGGGTGCACAGATCCATACAGGTACAGCACACACATACACCAAATATGTCAGTCATAAGTGAACTACCCCCCTGCATCAATAAAACAGCACTTATTTCTTACAAGCAGTACAAATAGTGCTGTGTTGCTGCATTTCAGCAGAGACTCAAATAAGCTTGAATAAATCTTATTGATGCGCGCTCTCATATCAGACACAGAGAGGCCTCTTTTGACTTTCAGCAGCACAACGAGAGCCACTCTCACTCTATCACCATGGATCTGGATTTTCTCTTCGCCGGCTACAGCAAAATAGATGTGGTTAAACTAGAACTAAAGGCTGCCAATTATTCAAAGAGATATATCGATGGGAAAATACTCAGAGGACTGTAAGTGCAAGTCTCAAGACAATCAGTAAATGTCAAATCCCCACAGCAAAATCAGGACCGTGACAATGACGGGGTTATTTTGATAAATCAAGAGAAGATTGTTTGTGCATCACAGATTGTTCACTTTTGCGTAAAGAGGCCGATCAGCTTCTGTTTGCAGAGAAGAGGGATTACCTGAGATAACATCCACTTTAATAATTAAAAAACTTGAACATGAGCATGAAAAAACCCCCAACATCTGACAAATCTCCCTACATAATGCATAACGTCAGTACATGATTTGCAGAGACACCTTTTTACTTCACAAACTGAAACAACCTTCAATTCCCTTTCGCTGTTACGTAAGAACAGCTACCGCACCAACTCTTCCTCATATCGCCGCAGAAGTCACCATCAACAATTAATTGAGAAGGGGACATTACAGAGCTGTTAACAAAACCTCAGCGCTGGCCTTTATTGTTGCTATTTCACTGTTCCTTTGAGTGTACTTTTACACTTACAAAGGAGTTGTAATTGGCCATTACGCAGACACACTGCATATTCCAGATCTATTTAGCTGTACATACCCAACACAAAGAAATAGCACAGCAAATGCAAAACAGCCATTAGCATGCTAACAGAGATGTTACTGCCTACCACGTAAGGAAGAGGCGATGTTTCTGCTAATTTGCACCGACACTAGCATGCAATCCCACTTAACGGTGTAACTTTTTTCCCAGGGACTAGAGGCTTCTTATTAAAATCTCATTTTGTGCAGTTTTCTCCAAAGAAAAGACATTTAATGAAACAGCGCTGCACGGTCTCTAATGAGCGTGCGGCTGTAGGAAGTTACACTAAAGCTCTCGTTCTCGAGGATTTTATGGAAGAAACATGTTTGGAGTTTTATTAAAGATAGCATCACCTAGTAGTGATTTTCTCTGAGCTGTCATTTGTGCTGGGGGCAATGTTACATTAAAAAATAACAAGTAACGTAATCTAGAACCATCCAACTGAATTAAATGCATTAAAACAGAATAACGCACTGCAGCTTTATAAATTATACATTTATGCACTTACGTAGACAGCAATTACACGCTCACCATGGACCAAATGCAGAGAGATAATTAATTCCTTCTGTTTCCTTTATCTAAATTATGTCTCTGTGTCTGTATTAAAATCAAGAAAGATGTTTTATTCAAGAAATTTATTCGTTATTTTCAAATTAACTATCGAATTCACATTTTTATACCCACAATCAGTCAGAAATTCATTATTCAACCACTAAAACTAATGTCAGGAATGAAGGTAAATAGCTGTGATTTGGCATTTTAATTTTAAAAATATTAATACGCTTTACTAATTTCTTCTGCTTTTTTCTAAAACTTCAAATTTCACAAATTACAGTAATTATATTTGGGCTTAAAACGTCATTTTGAGTAAGCGCGTGCATACTGGTGGATCAAGAAATATAAAAAGGATTTTGGTAATCACCTTACATTGGGCGGTGGCCTAATAATAAATTTGTTTACCACTGTATATAATTGCACCTATATGGATTCACTCATATTTATACATACACATATTTTTATATTTATAGAATTAGTCCAAAACTTTAAACTTTTACAATTGTGGTACTTTTATCCAGCTAAAACATGTTTATCCCCATGTGGTTAAAGCTACCATCCTTTAAATATATAAAAATAGATTCAGGTGCGCTTAAGCAGGTGCAAATGATTAAAAAAAGAGTCTGTTAGTCTTAAAGGATCCACCCATAAATCAAGATCAGACACATGGTCTGGCCAGGTCTTCTTTTAAACATCCAGGTGTTGGGTTATCCATAACGGTCGCCGTCCTGCTGTGAGAAAAACACACAAAGTTTTCGGACTGTTGCCAGGTAGACTATGACAGTTCAAATAACTTTAATCCACCTGCTAATCCGAGAATGCTTCAACAAGCAATAGAAACTAAATGATGTACTGCCACTTCTTTCCACAGTTAATGAGAAAATACATGAGCCAAGTTGCAAAAACATGGCCTACTTGGGAGACAAGAAAAACAAGGCAACAACCTGGTAAAGAGCCGCACTGTGACACCACTGCTTCGACGCGTCCAGACATTCATTTTCTTAGCCGTGCGGCTGGAACCTATCCCAGCTGACACTGGGTAAGATGCGAGGCGAGCTTTGAACAGTTCTTGAGCTAACACAGAGAGTCAGACAATTTTCGCTTACATCCACAGCCGTGGCCAGTTTAGAATAACCAGTTAACCCAGGAATCATCATCGTCTTTGGGATGTGTGAGGGCGAGGGAGCACCAGGAGGAGACTCACACAGGGACAAGGAGAAAAAGCAAACAACACAGACACACAACACAAAGCCTTCTAGCTGTGAGAGCAAACAACTGAGCTACAGGAGAGGAAATCCGTTAAGTGACTCAGGAACAATTTCTTTAAAAGTCAATAAACCTAGATGGAAAATTCTGCCATGCAAATGAATAACATAACATAAAATAGAGGAGAAGGATGCTTCTGCCAGCCTCGTGGCATGATCTCATTTGGGATAGACTGTCCTGCCATCTGATCAATCTCTCCTTCACACACACACAAACGCACACAGCATGTGGAGAGGAACTAACAACAGACAGATGAAGTGAAATAATGTTAATGGAGCTGGCAACAACAAGCGCTACGTTACGGTAAGTGCAGTAAAAGCTTCCAAACAAGTGCTACACCGAGCACAACGACAGCAAGGGTGAACAAGCAAGAAGGAGAGACGGAGAGAGCGTCATCGCCGTCAGAGCTTTTCAGTCATGAAGACAGAATCAGTGTGTGGATTTTTAAAAATGCCGTTGGGATCGCTCGAGTTTAAATGCCTCCAAACTGCTGTCAGTTTGCTTTTTAAGCTTCTTCTATGCTACATTAGCTCTCTAACTTCAAACTATAAAAAGTAAGCTGAACTGACTGGATCAGTCCACAGAGCGGCTCGTTGTCAACAACATCTGGACCTGGATAGTCGAAATATGGGATCAGTCCATTCTCAGTCTGTGATGATGTATTAGTGCTTATAGTTTTGAAGCAACACGTGCTACCATAAAGTTAATGTCTTTGGGAACTATTGTTTATTTCAGCAAGACAATGGTGAACCACATTCTGCACACTACTCTACCTTCGGTCTACTAAAAACATACGCTGCAGTATGAAACAATAACAGGGTGCCTGCTTACAGAAAATATCCCGTGAATTTTGTTGGGGCATGTTTCATGTTGCATCATTTATAGAATATATTCATCAGTTTCTACATTAGCTATTTGCATTTTGCAGTTGTATATCTGTTTCACTCGCATTTTGCAGAGGAGCCCATCCACACAGTCACCTGCTGACGCATGCTGAAGGTGGGCGAGGTGCAGATTTTTAAAGCTGAGTGAAGATACCACACTTTCTTCCAATGTGGCTACTTGGAGTAACTCCTTAATAAGGAGCACACTGCTGCAAGGTACGCATATCTGGCTGTCAAGACAACTACGAACCATGTTACCGTGTTTATACACTACTCAGTATGGATGAGGTATGAGAAACAATGGTGCACTAGCCATAGCACTTCTAGCTATGTAGGAAAATCTCTACAAATTTCTACAGTTCGCTTTTTTCGATCAAAATAAATCACCAAGCTGTCAACAAACCACTGCTTTCAGATGATTTCTGTTGATTTGGCAAAAACTGAAGAATTGAGCTGGATGGTTTTAAGTTGGTCCAAGTTTACTTAAACTGGGGAGTGTAACTTTTTGTGTTTTTTCGATATATATTTCTCACCCAGCTTGAACTTGGCTGTTCTTCAGTTGCAGACGACTTTAACTTCAACTACAAACTCACTACAAACAACTACAACTGCAGCCAAATCCATAACAGCACAGGAGAATTTGAGCACAAATGCTGACAATATGGCTGCCATGCTTGTCTTCCCTTTCTAAATATTACAAAAAATAAATAAATAAACAAACTGGCTCAGATCTCCCCCAAAAAAGTGCTAGTGACACCATCTGTCCTCTGTGGGAAGTTAAGACTGCCATATGTTCATTTTTAAGATGTCATATATTTGCGCCTGGTGCCAAAGCGCCACCCAGGCAATAACATAAGCTTCCACATGGGAGAAGCTGGTCTGGATTTTCATTCCCATTAAGAAAACATCGTCACGTCGGGGCAGGGAGTACGCGGCTTCTAAACGGACTGAGAAAAGCTGGTTTGATTAGCTATGGCTGTGACCGGCCTCTGACACATGCCTTCCTAATCAAACCCAGTTCAGCTCTGATGCCAACTGTGCCACAGGTGCCTTTTCCTGGATCTGCACAATTGGTCACATCCTGTGCACAGCTGACTGCACTGTGCAATTCAAAAAAAAATTTCCCACCTGCACCGATATTTCCACTACAGGAAGTACTGGTTCTTACCTTCTGTAGTTCTGCACTGTGTGACTCATCAGATGTACAGCAGTTATTTAAATGATGCATGTGTACTGCATTTTTATGCCAAATATCAAAATCCCTACAGAACAAAAAGAAAACTCCATTTGACTGGTCAGACATCCTGTGCACATACTGATCGAGCTCAACTCTCAGCTCTTTCTCATTTTTCAAACACTACACAGCCACGCAGTATGTCCGCGGCAGCAAAATTACAGCAAATCAATCGCAGTGTCCCGTGATGCTGCACATTATGCGCCACTGCCTTGTGAATATTCTCCATTTCCCAGCTACCATGACCGCCTACTGTGCTGTCGAGCTAAAATGCAGATAAATGATTAGGACAAAAGTCCTGTGTGACAGCTTTGCTTTACAAAGGAGCTTGCTGCAGCACTTACCTGAACTGTTGCCCGTAATGGAAATTGACGTCTTGTTAGCCATCTGTCTAGGTGAGAGTAAACCGAGGGTCATATTGGTGGAATTGGAGTCAGGCTGCTTTCCACACAGAAACATATTGATACTGCCAATCAGGTCGCCTTGGAAATTCAGTGAACTAGCAGCCTTAAAGGCCGTGGAGTTCTGCAACCTGGCCACCTGGAAATATCAAAGTAAGGACGAATCATTTTTAAGCAAAAGAAACACAAAAAACAACCAGTCATTTCACGTGTACGTGTTACAAGCACTAACCTCCTCAATCAGCGGTAAAGCATTTGCAGTGGTTTTTCCTATCAGCGTCGCCGCGTCTGCTGCATTCAGGTTCAAAGCTGCTGGAAGCTTAAAAAGGACCAAACAAAACAATAAATATAAATATGTGCTGGGAATAATATTGAGCACTACTTTTTTAAAAAGTGTACTTTTAGAAGTCCTCCAACTATCGTGGGCATGATTTCTACACCCCGACTCTTAAGTGAAATCCACATTTTAGCTAAAAACACTAATTCAGAATCAACCCTTTTAATTTAAGTGCCGTTATATTGGGAACACGCGCCATTTCTTTCCATTTTGACATGTAAGTTGAATCCGAGCATCACCATCCTAGCTCAAGCTAGTAAAAGTTACATTAAAATGACAAGTGCTACTGTGCGTTTCAGTGACATTATGAAGGTGTCCAGTGTGAGCCTAATTAGAAGAGTTAAATGGCATGCCCTTTCAACCACTGCCATTTTCATGCATCAAGGCGCAACGCTGCGGCTGAGTTTCTAAATAAAACTCAAATGCTAAAAAAGAAGTGGTCTGAAGCTCACCGTCAGCAGCAGCCTGCCTACTCATCGATTTTCGAGTGCTTCGCCGAGGATCACTTTTACTGTTAGTGACTGAGTGGAGGACGAGGCACGGAGACGAGACAGAGACTGTTTTATGGCAAAAACGTCTGAAAATCCCCCTCTCAGTGATGGTAGAGTGAGAGGGAGAGATTACAGCAGTGTCACATTAAGGTGAGCCATAGCAACACAACAGATTTGTCAAGCTCTCTGTCTTTCTGAAGTCTCAGATGGTGAGTTGACTCTAAAAACAAGAGGCTCCAGCCCTACCCCAGTGACCCTGAATTGGATAAGGGTAAGAAAATACATGGATAGATGGTCCATCCAACCATCCATCGGAGAAACCACACGTACTCGGATTGAATCAAAACACCAAGACAAAAATGAGGAATGCTTTTCATTCACTGTCGTTCACGCACATTACATCCTGATATTATTTCCAAAAAAATCCACCCTCAACCTTGTAAAAAGAAAACATCCAAATTACCCCTGGGCAATCACTACCTCAGTGATAAACTCTGACTTCTTCACTCGTTCTTTCCCTTATGTTACTGTTGTTATCGCAATCAATCAGCAACGTCGAGCCTTAAGTGCGAAGGCCTGATGCTCTTTCCCATCCATCTGCTTGAGGCGCTAAAGAGCTTTTCCACCGTATCTTGTCCGGCCTCTTCTTTTCTCTACGTCTGAAAGTGCCCGTGGGCTTAAATTGTTCAAATGCTCTCTCCTGTGAACTTCCTGCCTTATCACTTATTTATTGGATTTGCTGTCCCATATACAGCATTTTCTCTCAAAGATAAAGTCAAAGAAAAGTGCACACTTTCATCACCTCAAAAGGGAACAGAAAGATTTAATAGAATTCAAGTAAACATTGTTTCAAACAAAGTCTCATCTGATCACATGTGTTCCAGTGAAATTGCTGGAAAACGCAACAGTTTTCAAAGACAGTGGCGAACGGAGAAGTAATCCTAACATAATGAGGAACTTACTGAGTCACTACTTAGCATGTAAAACTAATATATTTCATAATGAAAAAGTAGCTCATTGTCTAAGTTCATAGCTAAATCTAAAATAATCATTATCATCATTATTAATCATAATAATCATCACCTTATGAGTCATTAATCTACTGGCTGGATCTCAAACAAATAATCTACTATTATTCATTGTAGTCCAGTTTAGAGGTTATTAGGGATGTGCTTATGAGTGACATGTTAATTACTAGATTGTGCTTTTGTAACTAACTATTAAAGATTACATGTACCAATTTCACCAGTTAGCTCTGCCTCAGAACGTAAGGCATGAAACTACATTTGGCCTTGAAGGACTTATTAGCGAGATTTACATTTTCTTCATCTTTCAAAGTCAGTCGGAGAAACCTAACATTTAACTTTTAAATTAACCCAGCTGGCTGACACAGAATATATTTGTCTTTATTTCAATTTCACAGTAATTAAACTCAAATAAGACATACAGAAAGAATATCCATAAATATTATCTTGTCCTTCAACGTTTGCTTTTTATTACTTAGGTCTCAATTTAGGGCGAGTATTGAGTTCAACTCCCACACGGAAAATGCAAAAGGAAGAATGGGAAATTCTGGCATTTCATTTTTGCTTAGGCATGAACTTCACAACATCACAGCCAATAATTAATGACCATAACCATCAATTACACCAACACAGGCGGACAGGATAGCCTCGTGGATTAGAAAGATTAACTCAGCGGTGGGGGGTTAGGCAAACCTTTCTTTCCCACCCTCTACAAATAAACTGTAGAGTTTGTAAAACAGCAGCTTGGTGCATAAATGTCTAACTTTACTTGAGAAGTTGCTAATAATAAATATGTAACATAAGGTCAAGTATTTTATATTCATTTTATTTTGCTACGGCTATACGCAACTGATCTTCAGTATGAGTGACGTCTGGCTCTAACTGACAATGTCAGCATGATGTCCCAGTGGGTGGGCATTAAATTAAACTTGGATGTAACCTGTTAGCCATAACAACATCTGGACATACTAAAAGGAAAAAAACTAGCTACACCAATCAATAGCTATGCAGCCTAGAAGGTGATACCATGGCAATCTCCAGTTGCTAAAGAACAATGTGTATTCCCTGGTGAGTGGGCATTGACTGCTAGGGGTGCAGATTACTGTGGTCACTCATAGTGCGCATGGACAACACCAACTTCTTCCAGTTGTATTGAAACTTGATAAAGTGTGACACAAACCAGGAACTGAGTCCTACAAAGCTGTGCCTTCCTGCAGCAAACATGCTGTTTGTGGTTGAAACTATCACATTTGTATCCGTTTTCATTTGGTAACACACTTGTTTGACTGCTGCTCAGAGAGCAGCTAGTGTGTGACTGTAGACAAGTTGATGTCGACCATGCGAAATACAGGCGGCTGCTAGCAACCAAAGCAATCCGGTCGTTAAGTCTGACGTCTATGGCATTATTGAGAGTTAAGAACTGTCTAAAGTCTTTCATCTTTAATAAAATGATCAGCGTTCTGCTCTACCAGGTGTAACAATTGAGTTTAACATCCAGGCATCCATGAAAACGGAATTTATGACATTTAACGGAGTTAGAAGTTAGCAGGACGTTAGCTCGCTAGCTTCTATCTAAATACAATATAGCATGTCCTGACTGCGGGTTTTGGAAACAAATTAAAACGTACATCTCTGTTATCACTTCCAGCATAAATGAAGACAGAAAACTAAACAGCAGTGACGTTTGTAGGGTTACTGAAGTTTGGCTAGCTGGTATATAATGATGTGCTACGTGACCGCTAGCGACACAGCTATGTTAGCATAATATAAACAAGCTAACTTTTTTTCCCACTCGATAAAAGTTAACGTGAGTGTTCTCAGTGGTCAGGAACAAATGTAATCGCATGGCAGGATGCTGTAAAAGGACCAAACTTCAGCCAGGAGAACAACTGAGATAATCCATCCACAATACGAGGTTAGTCATTCATATACTGCTGCATGGGCTGGGCTGTAGTTACATCCTAAGGTTTTACAAACTGAGCTTAAATAAATGATTAGCGGTAATAAAAGCCGAGGGAGGTCAACAGTGATCACTGATTGTTTTAGGAGCTTTTTGAGATTAAATAGAAGAAAATACATAACATTAAACATGTTAACAACTAGGGCTGCCACAAACGATTATTTTGATAGTCGACTAGTCACCGATTATTTTTGCGATTAGTCGACTAATCAGATCATGCATCCATTGGACGTAAAACGTACAGCTTATTGCACCAGCAGCATCTGCTCTTATATAACTATCATTAGCTTACAGCTTTAAGTGTTTACGGTATGTGCTAACTAAAAATAAAGACAAGATGATAGTTTATTAAATTTTAATGAAATTTGCAGATTCTTTCGGTGAAGTTTAATAAACTCCTTGCTATCTAAAATATAACGGGACACCGGAGTATATTCTCGAGCATCTCACACTTCTGATAACCAGTTGTTTATTCAGCTGTGTAAAAACTATAACTTTAATCTCAGCCAAACCGATTTACTCAGGAACAAATAAAATATTAAAAAAGCCAAACAATAACATTTTTAAGTTATCTAAGTGACTTATATATATTTAACCTGAGTAGCGACAGACGGCAGTGGGTTTGAAAACGATTTGGGTGAGCCTTGCCCCGGCTAACTATCGAGCTAGTGGGTAACAGACGTCTCCGAAAACGTCGGAGCGCTTTTGAAAATATGTGGTGTCTTGATAAACTGAGCAGATATTTGAGGTTTACACAGCTACATTCTCGCATGAAAATATGTTAAACGTTTATTTTGTGACCCAGAAAGAATAATAAGAGTAATATTAAAACTAACTAGCTGCCGCCATTGTTGGAAACTGAGCTGGGCTGCGCTATGAATTCTGGGACACAGCTTCTTCTTCTTCTTCGGGGTTAATGGCAGCTGGCATCCTTGTACATGCAGTGCTGCCATCTTCTGTGTCAGGCCGTTATTACACTCTTAAATCCTACTGCTTACCGGTATTCCTGCGTCTTTTGTGATCTTACAAAGCTTCAAACGACGCGTCGACTATTAAATCAGTCGTCGACGATTTTGATAGTCGACGTAATCGTGACTAGTCGACTAATCGTGGCAGCCCTATTAACAACACAAAAGCCATATTAAACGCAGACTACTTTAGGCCCGGAAGTAGGATTTGTCACGTCATCACTTAACGACCGGATTGCAAAGAGTGCCGGAGTGCATTTTTTATGACCAGTAACACGCAGGAATACACGTTTATCCCTAGCAACATGTGGCTGTCAGGTCTGTGTGACTGGGGCAAACAATGATCCATTGGAATAATTAGTCTTTAAAAGGGACAAGTATTCTGAGAATGAAGGGCTACAATATTCTCCCGTTGATGTGGTGCATCATGAGTGTTTGTGTTACATCAAAAATAAACAGCAAAAAGTTCTTAAATGCCAATTTTGACTGTTTGACACTGTTCCTGTCCCAAAATACTTGTTTATAAATGTAACGTATTTATAACAGATGCAGGATCAGACATGTATTAACATTTCCTTATATAAGGTAAGCACACAGAGGTCAAAATACATCATCCGAAATTGTGTTTCAAGTGCACCAGCAGTGGCTGACACATTACAAAAGCTTCATTTTAAATTTTTAATGGCACCTTCATTAGACCAGACAGCATAATTTGTAAGAATGCTAGATGTAGGTGACCTTGCAAAGAAGGAATTAGGGCTTTTTAAATGCCCAATCAGTGTAAATACTTTTCCAACAATGCACTATCCCTTCAGTTGTTGTTAATTGGGTCCAACTTACTATGCAAAAACTTCTTCAAGTCCCATCAAACAGAAATTTTAAAAGTTGTGAGACCTGTGGGGGGACAGCTCACCTCAGAGAGCACTTTCCTTGCATCCAGGTTTTGCAGGAGTACTTGCTGGGTGTTAATCAGCTGCTGTGGAGTCAGGGAGCAGCTGACATTCTGAAAAGCCTTCTTTTCAGCTTGGCTTCTAAATTGGACATACTGATCCAGATCTGTCCCCTCACACAGGATGCTCCTCAGGCTGTCTGGCCTCAGGATGCCCATCATCTGAAAAATAAACAACAGCCTCGGCAAAAGTTGGCAAACAGAAGAACTTTGGATCTGACCATATTTTATTTAATTATGTGTAGTATCCTTTGGGTTGCTGTGCAAGCAGATGGTATGCTAAATCGCTTTTCGGAACAGGAGCTAAAATACTGCTTTGATTTTAAATGTGTTTTTAAATCCACAGATATTTATACAAAAAAAGCAGAACTTCGTGCACCACAGTGGCAAAAGCAAAAAGTGTGATAGACACAAACAATAGCAAGCACACGTAAACTTCTGTAAGATCTTTATCTTCCTGTCCACACTGTATTCAGGTGCTACCGGAGCCCACTTCATCTTTTTTGATAAGACTTGCTATTAGACGAAGAACATTTGCAGACAACTGTGATTTCTACTGCAGCCGGCTTTAAATTACATTTTGTCAAACAAAAACTTGAGAACACTTTGTGATTACGATGTCAGAAGGAGCGCCACCTGCTGTTTCACCCTCATCTTTCCGAGTGCAGCGCTTGCAGCGCATTTGCTGTTTTGAACTTTTTTAGTAAAATCTAAATTCCTCTATTTACACAAAAAAGCTGTTGTCCCATATTCCTAATTAGCTGGGATTCTTAACACACTACCACCGTGCTGGTAGCGATACTTACTGGATTGATCTGAATCCGGGCATTCATGAGGCTTTCAGCCACCGCTGTTGGCACCGATAAATCTTGTTTCAGATGTGTGGAGAAAGTTTCATTGTCTCGTAGAATATTCCTCAGGATGACTGGATGAGTTTAAAGAGAAATATAGAGTTAGTGTTACTTTTTTAAAAAGCTGCTGTTTTATATGCATCAACATTTGATTGGCTCCTTTTTGACACAAGCCTTGTTTTGATAGCTTTGGCTATGAGTCCTCCTCGCTCACCATCTGCACTGCAGATATTCTGCAGCCAACAGGCTGTATGTCTCTGCCTCCGTTCTGTGTTTGGTTTCTATACTACTCTAAACAAATGGGAATGCATGCAGAAATCTGTGCGCCGAGTGTGCCATTTGCCCTAATGGACACCAATGCCAAACATGAAGGAGCGCCAAACCTAACAGGGTAGCAGCCCTTTCACCACGGAAGGTCAGTCCACACAAAGCACCAGAGGATTTATTCTGTTGTTGAAAGGACAAGGTTAAAGCTTAAGTCTCTGTCTTCAAAATCACTGCAGTGCAGCCAGTGGGGAAAATGTTACACTACAACATTAAATCTATAAAAATAAGAAAACCTCCTGTGTATCTCTATGTGTGCAGGTCTCAGAACAAAGTGGAAAAGCAGGAGCGAAGACTCTGATTTGGTTTTGTTATGCCTGTTGCTTTGAGTGGCATTACAGCCTGATAAATTTCAGTTTAAATGAGATGACAGTTGCAATTAAATCCTTCACTGGCACAAGTAGGGGGTGAACACTTGAGCTGCACGAGTGTGTGAGGGGAGACAATTTGTTGCTAAACATGTACCAGATTGTTAACCAGCCATTTTCTCCTGATTAGCAGCCAACAGATAGCATTTAAAAAAGAGGACGTTTCTAAACCAGTCCTCGCTGCACGCTGACAGTCACTGTAGCAGGGATCCTGCTAACAACACCATACTATTCAGCATGCACTCTCTGCTTGCTGGGCCTCCAACATTTGCGACTGATGCGGAGGGCCGGGGGTGGAGGGGGGGTGAGGGAGGGGGACATAATGTAATTAAATGATCACTTTTGTATTTGTACTACAGGCAAGTCAGTCAATTATCTGGATGGGGGAGGAAAGGGAGGAAGTCACTTGTGCCGGGCCATTCAGGGTTCAATTAGTATGAATGTTTGGTGAAAATAACTGGAAATAATTACACACTTTGATACACTAAGCTAACCTTATACAAGGCCTCGCGTCTCCCGCTGAGCACATATTATTATGCTCCCCCATCACTACAGGGGCATCAGGAGGGACTGACAGGGTTAGATTACGAGGAAGCAGAACATGCTCCGCGCTCTTCCCGAACACCGTTGGCTTTCTGATTGAGGAGACCACCGGAGTGTTTTTAATCAACCCGTGGCTTAAAAAAAGAAAGAAACAAAGAGGAGGACAACACAATCACCTTTGCTAGCGTAGTGTTTTGATAGTACTCCATTCCCCATTCTTGTTAGTGACCTTTTGTGCTCCCGCCTCAGACAGCGAGTCCCATTAATTACACCCCGGCTTAGATCTCTGATGGATTTAATCTTGTATATTACAAGCCAGCGACCCCTAAATGCAAATGGCCCACGAGCCGTTTGTTGAACAGCAGAAACCTCGCTCCCCCCTCACCCGCCCACCCCCGCTTTGCCTTTTTGCAAATTAGGTGCTGTATGAAAATCTGAATATCATCAGGCTAAATGAGCCTAATGCAAAGCAGCAACTTATCAAGACAAACGATCTGTCAGTCTGGATGGCAAATTGCATCATAAATAATCACACGCCATTGTTTTTGAGGGATAAAGGGGAATAACAAATCCTCCAACTTGTCATCCTCATGAAGGGGATACTTTTCTTGATGGAGAGTACTTAACAAAGGCAAAGCAGAGTGATTGTTGCTGATGCTGATTATTTATTATATCAATTATATTTTGAAGCATTAGTCAGTACCAGCAAAACTCTGATGCCTAAAAAGAAAAATGCACCCCTTGACCTTGTCGCTCGTCACCAGTTTCTGCAGTATTTCCTGATAATGGCTTCAAAATAGGTTTTTGATATAGCTCATCAAGATTTCAATAATCAAATGACCATTAGCGGTACCACTGAACTTACCATTAGCGGAGTTAGGCTGTGACAAAATTGAAGCCCACTGGTCAACACCATTTGCTAGCAGCTGGGCCCTGCTGAGAATAGATTTGTCCACTAGGGAAGTCTGCAGCTCTATCAACATCCCAGAAATTCTGGTGAATTGAAAAGAGAAAAAACAAACATTTACTCTAAATGTTCTTAAAAATATCAATATCAACAGTTTCTAATCTAAGCGCAGTGCATCACGCTAAGAGACATGAAGAATGCACATCATTTTTTGACATCTACGTGGTAGTGTCTTGTGAAATTGTCCCCCAGGATGAGACGGTAAAACTGCGACATATGCTAGTATGCTAACGTGTGCAAATTCAAAATGTGGGACATTTACGGAGTGATTGAATTATCTAAAAATAGTTGCTGTGCAGAAAACTGTCCAGAGGTGCACGAGAAGATGATCTTGAACAGAATATCAGCCAAATCAGCTGAGCTTTAGATTTTTAGTGGCCCATTCCCAAAACTTCGTAATCATGCCTCGTTTATAAATTCCTAAAAGACAGAAAAAGAACATCCCAGTACATACATGGAGTTGTCGAAGTTATTGACTTGGCCTGGTGTCTCTCCTGGAGTTGGATAAGGCAAACAGGGATTTTCAAGGTTGCACACCATACCCTGAATCCAGGGAATCACACCAGCTGATGGCATGGCTTTATTAGGGTAGTGACCTTTGAAAGGAATAGAGATGAATACTTATTAATCTAACCGTGTTCATGACATTTCTTTTTTCTTGTCCAAAATCTGCAAAAAGTTGACGAGTTAAAAGTTGTTAATGGATTCACAAAACAAAATGTATTATTGCAACTAGGCTTGTACTTACATTGGCCTTTGTAAATTGGTTGCGTAGTGGTCCGCACCCCCACCAGTATGAAGAAGAGAAACAGAGGCCACAGTATTTCAATGACCAGTCGCACCTACACAAAGGAAAAGGTATTTTCATTTGATTAATTTGCTGTGAATGATAGCGTGTCTAAATCTACTGATTTCTTTGCTTGCTTAGCAAGTATATTAGCTTACCTATAGCAGGTTAGCTTAGCTTAGCAAGTATATTAACTTAACTATAGCAGGTTAGCTTAGCTTAGCAAGTATATTAGCTTACCTATAGCAGGTTAGCTTAGCTTAGCAAGTATATTAGCTTACCTATAGCAGGTTAGCTTAGCTTAGCAAGTATATTAACTTACCTATAGCAGGTTAGCTTAGCTTAGCAAGTATATTAGCTTACCTATAGCAGGTTAGCTTAGCTTAGCAAGACAATAAAGCTTAAAATACAAACTTTTTTTTACCCCTGGTTTGGTATGGATTAAATTAATGAGATACCAGCTTATTTTATTACCTCTGGACAGAATCAAGGTAGCTGTTAAATATTAGGTCTCTCTCCTCCAAGTCTCTGTTAGTACATGACTTAATAATTGATCAACAAATCAATTTACTCTGCATTACATAAACCTGGTTGCAGCAGGATGATTATGTTAGTTTAAATGAATCAACACCCCCGAGTCGTTCTAACTACCAGAAATCTCAAAGCACAGGCCGAGGGGGGCGTTTGTGGCAGCAATTTTTCACACCAGCCTATTAATTAAGGAAAGACCAAGACATACTTTTAATTCATTTGAAAGCCTGATGCTTAGCCTCGTCCACCCCAGCTGTGAAACTCAGAAACCAGCCTTACTTGTTATCATCTATCGTCCACCTGGGCTTTACACAGAGTTTCTCTCTGATTTCTCAGACTTTTTATCTGATTTAGTGCTCAGCTCAGATAAAATAATTATTGTGGGTGATTTTAACATCCATGTAGATGCTAAAAATGACAGCCTCAACATGGCATTTAATCTGTTATTAGACTCAATTCGCTTCTCTCAAACTGTAAAAGAACCCACCCACCACTTTAATCACACTCTAGATCTTGTTTTAACATATGGCATAGAAACTGAACATTTAACAGTGTTTCCTGAAAACCCTCTCCTGTCTGATCATTTCCTGATAACATTTACATTTACAATAATTGATTACACAGCGGTGGAGAGTAGACTTTATCACAGATGTCTTTCTGAAAGCGCTGTAACTAAGTTTAAGAATATAATCCACCCACTGTTATCATCTTCAATGCCCTGTACCAACACAGAGCAGAGCAGCTATCTGAACGCTACCCCAACAGAGGTCGATTATCTTGTTAATAATTTCACCTCCTCACTACGTACGACTCTGGATACTGTAGCTCCTGTGAAAACTAAGGTCTCTAATCAGAAGTACCTGACTCCGTGGTATAATTCTAAAACACGTAGCCTAAAGCAGATGACTCGTAAGCTGGAGAGGAAATGGCGTGTCACAAGTTTAGAAGATCATCATTTAGCCTGGAGAAATAGTTTGCTGCTTTATAAGAAAGCCCTCCGCAAAGCCAGAACATCTTACTATTCATCACTGATTGAAGAAAATAAGAACAACCCCAGGTTTCTCTTCAGCACTGTAGCCAGGCTGACAAAAAGTCAGAGCTCTTTTGAGCCAACCATCCCTTTAACGTTAACTAGTAATGACTTCATGAACTTCTTCACAAATAAAATTTTTATCATTAGAGAAAAAATTACCAGTAATCATCCCACAGATGTAATATTATCTACAGCTACTCTTAGTACCATTGATGTTAAGTTAGACTCTTTTTCTCTAATTGATCTTTCTGAGTTAACTTCAATAATTACTTCCTCCAAACCATCGACGTGTCTTTTAGACCCCATTCCTGCAAAACTGCTCAAAGAAGTCCTGCCATTAATTAATTCTTCGATCTTGAATATGATCAACCTATCTCTAATAATCGGCTATGTACCACAGGCCTTCAAGCTGGCTGTAGTTAAACCTTTACTCAAAAAGCCATCTCTAGACCCAGCAGTCTTAGCTAATTATAGGCCAATCTCCAACCTTCCTTTCATATCAAAAATCCTTGAAAGAGTAGTTGTCAAACAGCTAACTGATCATCTGCAGAGGAATGGTTTATTTGAAGAGTTTCAGTCAGGTTTCAGAGCTCATCACAGCACAGAAACAGCTTTAGTGAAGGTTACAAATGATCTTCTTATGGCCTCTGACAGTGGACTCATCTCTGTGCTTGTCCTGCTAGACCTCAGTGCAGCATTCGATACTGTCGACCATAATATCCTATTAGAGCGATTAGAACACGCTGTAGGTATTACAGGTACTGCACTGCAGTGGTTTGTATCATATCTATCTAATAGACTCCAATTTGTGCATGTAAATGGAGAGTCCTCTTCACAAACTGAGGTTAATTATGGAGTTCCACAGGGTTCAGTGCTAGGACCAATTCTGTTTACATTATACATGCTTCCCTTAGGCAGTATCATTAGAAGACATAGCATACATTTTCTTTTTTTTGACACTGTAATTTTTATTGATAGTTTTGTCACAGTTTAAACATAGACATGTATTGCCATAGCATACATTTTCACTGCTATGCAGATGACACCCATCTCTATCTGTCCATGAAGCCAGATAACACACACCAATTAGTTAAACTGCAGGAATGTCTTAAAGACATAAAGACGAGGATGGCCGCTAACTTTCTGCTTCTTAATTCAGATAAAACTGAGGTTATTGTACTCGGCCCTGAAAAGCTTAGAAATATGGTATCTAAGCAGATTCTTACTCTGGATGGCATTACCTTGGCCTCCAGTAACACTGTGAGGAACCTTGGAGTCATTTTTGACCAGGACATGTCCTTCAACGCACATATTAAACAAATATGTAAGACTGCTTTCTTCCATTTGCGCAACATCTCTAAAGTTCGAAATTTCCTGTCTCAGAGTGACGCTGAAAAACTAGTTCATGCATTTATTACTTCCAGGCTGGACTACTGTAATTCATTATTATCAGGATGTCCTAAAAACTCACTGAAAAGCCTTCAGCTAATCCAAATGCTGCAGCAAGAGTACTGACAGGGACTAGAAAGAGAGAGCATATTTCTCCTCTTTTGGCTTCCCTTCATTGGCTTCCTGTTAAATCCAGAATTGAATTCAAAATCCTGCTCCTCACATACAAGGTCTTAAATAATCAGGCTCCATCTTATCTTAATGACCTTGTAGTACCATATCACCCTATTAGAGCACTTCGCTCTCGCTCTGCGGGCCTACTTGTTGTTCCTAGAGTATTTAAAAGTAGAATGGGAGGCAGAGCCTTCAGTTTTCAGGGCCCTCTTCTGTGGAACCAGCTTCCAGTTTGGATTCGGGAGACAGACACTATCTCTACTTTTAAGATTAGGCTTAAAACTTTCCTTTTTGCTAAAGCATATAGTTAGGGCTGGACCAGGTGACCCTGAATCCTCCCTTAGTTATGCTGCAATAGACGTAGGCTGCCGGGGATTCCCATGATGCATTGAGTTTTTCCTTTCCAGTCACCTTTCTCACTCACTATGTGTTAATAGACCTCTCTGCATTGAATCATATCTGATATAAACCTCTGTCTCTCTTCCACAGCATGTCTTTTATCCTGTCTTCCTTCTCTCACCCCAACCGGTCGCAGCAGATGGCCACGCCCCTCCCTGAGCCTGGTTCTGCCGGAGGTTTCTTCCTGTTAAAAGGGAGTTTTTCCTTCCCACTGTCGCCAAAGTGCTTGCTCATAGGGGGTCATATGAATGTTGGGTTTTTCTCTGTATCTATGAAGCACCTTGAGGTGACTTTTGTTGTGATTTGGTGCTATATAAATAAAATTGAATTGAAAATTGAATTTAATTGTTTCTCTATTTCCAATCTATATGTCAAGCTTAGCTAATTGGAGTTTGAGCTGTAGACTAAGGGCACCAGCTGTCTAACTCAACCATAAAAACACTCTAATGCCAGTGACTAGCAGCAGGTGTTGGCGGTGTTCTGCAGAAAAAACACTGGTTATATTAATTAAAACTTCAAAGCTACCGAGTTGTTTACAATTTGAAATTATTATTCAAAGACGTACATGTCTATTGCTATATATACATATATTTTCTGCAAAGCCAATAATGCTGATTTCTGAGTCAAGAACCATTAAAGATTGACAGAAAATAACTTCATGCCCTGAATAGGTGAGACTTTTCATCTCCCAGTATA
Source organism: Rhamphochromis longiceps (assembly GCF_057381845.1). Taxonomy (NCBI): domain Eukaryota; kingdom Metazoa; phylum Chordata; class Actinopteri; order Cichliformes; family Cichlidae; genus Rhamphochromis; species Rhamphochromis longiceps. The sequence goes on from NC_140559.1 coordinate 49,145,554, forward strand.
TTTACAATGTAGATACTAAGCATAAGATTGAGAGAGGAGTCTCTGCTTGTGACTCCCCAAGCTGAAGCTATCACTCACTCCTTATCATCGCCTTGCCCACTCAATCCTCTCCTGGATGAAGAATGTCAACCACTTTCTTACTTTAATACAACCACTTTATGCCTGCTAGCAGGAAAGTGCCCCATGTGACACGACAGCTTTTCATTTTAACTTAGTATAATACATACACCAGTCGGCCACAACATTAAAACCATCATGGCCTAATGTTTTTCAGCAGAAAACTGACTGCACTGAACTGCATTGCCTCTGCTAGCAGCCACTCGCCAACCCCTCCCTGCTTAAAAAACATACCTGCTTCCATTGCTCTCCATTGTAGCTACTATCAGAAGTGCACAGGGACATGCATATGTGTCTGTGTTTTCTGACATGGCTCCATCATAGCCAGCTTTAAGGTTTGTGCTATAGTAGCTGCACAGCACAGCCTTTGCTCCCTACATGCATCAATAAACCCTCATGGGTTTGCTGGTTGTTCATTGCACCTCTTTTTGTACGCACTAACCAGAGAGCCAAGAAGCTGTTTTAGTGTTTTACAGATGATTCAACCACCTGTTTCTGCTTCTAACGCATAAACTTCAAGAACAAGCCTACTCACTTGCTACCTAATGCAGCCCACCCTTTCACAGGTGCCACTGGAACAAAATAATGAGTGTCATTCATTTCACTTCTCAGTGGTTTTAATATCGTGTCTGATCAGTACCTAGTCTTTTTTTATTATAGTTATTACAGGTTCAAGCTTACACCTTTACCAAACTCACCTACACGGTAACTCTTACAGTGCTGTCAATGTGAACGTTTCTTTACGTGTCAAGTGAGGGTAACACACGCTCTAACACAAAGCCTGCTATGAAGTGGTTTCAGCAGAGTTATATGCTTCTCCACAAATAATTACACAGCATATATAAAAATCGAACTGTTAAAACTTCAGCTCATTCTTCCTTGACTTGTAAGTGCCAACTTCCTGCCAGCTGGGGTTTGCATGGCCCTTGTTACATTCATCACTCACCAACTCCCAATCTTCATGCACTCCCAGCGTTTCTGTTAAAGTAACCAGCTTAGAGCAAACGGCTGGAGAGCCTCAGTCAGCAAACTCCCCCCTATTAGCGCTTCTGCAAAATGTTCGGACTTTGTATTTGACAGCACATCCAGATAATAAGTGAAGACATCCGTTATTATCTTCATGATTAAAGCGCAGAGCAGGCAGAGGTGAAGAAAATGCAATAATATATATTGCTTGCTTTGCCGTGGCACCATGGAGACCTTATAAGTGAGTCTGAGCACATTTCATTTAGTTCACTTGGCATTTAGGGATATAGTGAATCTTCAGTTGTAGAATTTGTCAATGAATAAAACTGCAGAAAATCACGTTGCATATATTTCAAAGAAACTAGATAGAATTTAAAATGTAGACCTTTAATTCCTTCTAGTCTATGTGCCAGTGAGGATGTAGCTCTGCTGAGAGGGTGAATTATCATAATGTATGCCAAAGAAAAGGCCGGGAGAGGGAACACAGATCATGGGGGACTTTCTCAATGTCTGGCTCCCCAGGCATTTGCCATCGGACACTAGAGTCTTTGTGAATAGATAATCTTCTCCTATGAAATTATGTGGAATGCTGGACCATAAAATCAGTTTCATGCCTGTTATAAAATCTTAAAATGCTTGGTGAGGCATTCATATAATTGGTCATTAACCTCCACAAGCCCTCCAGAAGCACCATTGTCCTTGCTAACTCCCACTGGTTTTGTCTAATAACAATATTTCATGTTGACATTGGCCAAATATCCTACATCCCATGCACAAAACCGCTGCTGTCCTCTTACATATTATTGAGGAAAAGTAGTTGCATATTTCTCCCTGTTACAAAAAGAGCCCACACTGTTCTTTCTGCTGGTTTGTAAAATTAACAAGGGAGGAACGTTTCCCAGAAATAAAGTTGTAAAATTGCAAATGACTTTGCCTTGAGTTATTCCAAGAAAGTACGAACTTTGATGAAATGTCTGAAGATGTCGTTTGTTCTGCTCAGGTAACAGGCACACTGCTGCGCTCGAACCCCCAACAAAACAAGTGGGCGGATGCGACTGCGAGGGTATAAATCAAACACATTGCAGCTTTCTACAGCAGCAATATCTGCCTCTAACAAGGCTTACAAGATTCCTTGACAACCGGTCGAGGCCCTTGGAATGCCGCTGCAACTGTTATCTTCCCGCAGCATGTGAACTGCTGGTCAGTGCGGGTGATACGGCAGGCAATTATGTCCGCCCACGTACGCGAGCAAGGGACAATTGTTTGAAAAAGTTTTCTGAATGAAATACATTTACTAGGCTCGCATTCATATGAAAAGAATTCTGATATTGTTTCTTATAAATCTAAAGCTTTATTATTTTTACTTAAATTAGAAATGCTTCAAGAGAAGTGTGCACAATTTTCAAGAAAAATTCAGCTGCTAACTCTTGAAATGGATAAAGTGTCTTGTGTGGTAAGTGCCAAAACAAAACAGATATATAAGATGAGCCAGATAGGGGTAGGAAACAGCATTTGCGTCCTCCTCGTCCCTTTCAAACAGGAAATGGTCAATATTTTGTTGTTCGTCTTCGACTTGGCATTTATGTGGGGGTTTTTTTAATGTGTATGAGCACTTGTTACATAAATGTTTGAAATAAAGATTTGATTGATTGACTGAGTTGTTTCAATGAGAGAAGATCCTGTAACTTTACAGTTTAAGTCCTGTAACAGTTAAAGTTTAAGTTTCATAACTTTTTTTAATTTGAAAAGAATATTTAGCATTTAAGAAAAGTAGATTTTGCTTTGTTATAGTGGCAAATTCTTATTGGCATGACACACTTGGAAAATAATTGGAAATTGGAATTGGTCTCTATAGTGTCTCTATAGTGACATTACAGCTGGCCACACTTGTTGTTATCATAACTTGATAACAAGCTTGAAGTGCTGACTTAACATAAGAAGCAAAAGTATCTACGGGACTGCACACACCCAGGACACCGGGTGTTTAAGCTGCTGCCGTCTGGCAGGAGGTTCAGGCTGCTGAGGTCCCGAACAAATAGACTCAAGGACAGCTTTTACAACAGGGCAATAGCCCTGATCAATGTAAATAGCTGACCTGACTGGATACCTCCCTGGACTTTTTAGGGGGAGGTAACAATGTTTAAAACGATAACAATAATATTTATATTTATAACAAGGTGCAATAATAATTAATGTGCAATAATAACAGTGTGCAATACACATACACTTATTCTTCTTTTTTATACTAAGTTAATATACTGTGTTGTGTTGTTTGTTACGTTGTGATGTGTCATATCGTGTCGTGTTGTGTTATATGTAGTGCCGACATAGGACAGTTTTTCCAATTTCATTGTACTACTGTACTATGTATGACTGTGCAATGACAATAAAGAGTTATCTTATCTTATCTTATCTTATCTTAAAAGCAGGTGAAATCAGACGAGGTGTAATTGCTGAAAACATCTGATGTTAAGTTGAGTCCCTTTATGAGCACTTAAAGTGCTGAAAATGCTCATGAATGCACAACACCTAAAAAACCTAACAGCTTAAGGTGAAGCGGTGGACGTGTCTGTCAGTGAAGGAATGAAAACAGCAAAAATGTCAGCTGAACTGTAGTCAGTGATAGTAGTTCCCTTCTGTACTTAAATCCGAGGGCAGCAGAGATATGAGAAAGAAAATTTGGCGTATTGCTTGAAAAGTGAAAATGAATAACCTTTAATTGTGTGGTCATGTTTTCGTAAACTGTAATGACACTACTCTTTATGGGTAACAGTGGTCAGGTCGTTCGTTGGAGAACAGAAAGAAAATTTGCCCTTCAAACAAAGTGTTTAACATTTGTCACTCCCTATTCATTTCCACTGGGCCAAAGACTGGCTTTGTTAGAAGTAAAATCCAGCCAATGTGACATAACATGCACAGGAGATGGATCACCAAAAATTGAAGGTGACACTTTGAATTGGTCGGCATTAAGGTAAGATTGTTCTTGTTCTCTAAGGGGAGAGTTAAAGGGGCTTACTTCTATAGTAGACAATTTTCCTAGTAAATCCCTCCTATTACCTTTCCCTCCCATGAATAACTTAGTCGCCCTTGATAACACAACCCTGGGACCACATCCTCATTTTCTCTCCATTGCTGACCAATTTTAGCAGATATAGGTTGATTTGCAAAGCGGTGGTGGTGGTGGTGTTAGTGCACAGAAGTGTACCTTTTGTCTCTTCCGTAGAGTGAAGTTCTTCCACAGGAGCAGAGTGAACTGCGTCAGGAGACCCATTACGGCTTATCCTGGCAATATCCTGCCAAAGTGTCGCTATGGCAACTGGCCCACTTAATAAACCCTGGAGGGAATAAAAGGCAGAGTTTGGTTTTAATACAGAAGAGCAATGCATCTTGGGGGAGTGCCACTAATCATTCACTTCCCCAGGCCTTGGGGCTTATGGTGCAGCACCTGTTCTAAGAATTATTATCACCTACACTCAGCACATCTCAGGATGGGGGCTCAGCTCGTGGAGGTTACGCAGTTCGGGTCTAGCAGTCAAAGAGTCTTTATTAAGGACCGTGAGGGTGTTTTATATATACTGCTTATTAAACAAGTATATCAAAGCAAAATCTCTTTTTTTGCTGTTGTTTTGCCTTTAAAGGAGGAACGTAGACTCTAGTCTTTGCCTCATTGACTACACTTGTGCAAATTCCCTGTCTATTAATCAGTCTCTTTAGTGACCAGAGAACAATAAAAGTCAGGGGGGAAAAATACATGGGCAACTGCATCACTTTTCATGTGGACCAAAGACTGCCATAAAATATTTATTACATATTTTACTATCTACTCACCCCTGATTACACAGATAATAAACAAATAGGTCTGCTGTGTCATTTTTACACTGCTACATCATGTATGACCTTTATTAAAAACTCCACAGCTGACAGTCCTCCCACTGACTACAGTTAATTTATCTGCTCGTCGTGGCATCCGAATCAGTCCGCTTAGTTTCATGCGTTCAAAGAAAAGGCACATGCTCAGGTGTAACATATGCCTACGGATTCCTACGTACGGGCATTAGCCTGCGTTTCTACATCAATTTACAGTTTTTATGCGAGCAATTAATGTAAGAATGGTCAATTTGACTACACATATAACCGCAGCAGCTGGGCACGCACACATTTAACATAAACATTTATAATATATTAAAAGAAAACAGTGGAGGACTCACACATACATGATTTTCTGTTAGAGAGCACACTGCAAAATGTGACAACTTTACTGATGAAGTCATACATCATCTGTAAACATTTACAAACAATACATGAAATAAACATGTAACATTTTTCCATAATATATTAATAATTTATTTATTCTGCATTTTTCTTAAATGCAAACATATTTAATACTTATACACCTACAGTATCATAGTTACAAAAGGTAAGGGCCCATATGCAAAACTTTCTGCAGGTGTTGATGACAAACTTGCTCCATCACGCTGGTGTGACTGTTTGCATGAGCGATGAACACAGGCGATAAGCAAACAGGTGGACTGACAGGCCACGAGTGGAAAGGTAGGATAGTAAAAAAACAGAACTTTACAGGTGAAACTGAATGAACTCTGGGCACACAGTTTAAGAAATGGGAAATCAAGATAAGACAAGCAGTGATGAAGATGACCAGATGTCGAAAACATGGGGAAAATATGTGGGTAAGATACTTAAAAACACAACAAAAGAACCAAGAAACCAGAATGGCAGCGATCCAACATCTTATCAGGACCGCAATCCATCCAAGGTAACTGCCTATAAATCGCCTGTAAATCCACAAATGTGACCTTGACTTTGAGCACAGTTCGAGTACAAATCTGTTACGTGTGAGTAAAACCCGACCAACACTCTAGGACTGGGACGTCAAAGTCATTTTGCACTGTGGACCCTGTGACGTCCGCTTTGATGTTAAGAAGCCCGAACGACTGAACGTTAACTAAACGTTAACTAACACCTGAGATATTTTAATATAAGGACAGAAGAGCAATTTCAGCATCTCAGATTTTTTTGTTGTTGTTGTTTTGTACATGGCAATGAAATACTGCTTTAACTGCATAGGACTTGTGAAAATGCAGCTAAATGTCTAAAATTTATGTCATTCTTCACATTTTCCAAAGGTGTCCTTTGGGCTGATTGGCAGGGCGATTCTGGCCCGTGGACCTTATGTTTGACACCCCTGCTCTAGAATAAGTAGTGACGGGTGATCCAAAAAAAAAGAAGACAGCAGACAGACGTATCCTGATGCCCGAAAGCTATAGTTTTGGATTTTCAACGTAGTTTTCTTTTTTTATTATTTAATTTTGAATTTCTTTTGTTTTCAGTTTACTTTCAGTTTAGTTGCCAGAGTGGACTTTGTTATTTCGGTTTCGTTTTTACTGTTTGAAAATGTAACTTTTAAACGTTTCAGTGTCAGTTTTAATCTTAAGCAGTTGACTCCCGGCTGTCCTGCATTTTCTGACTCATTTTTCTGTTTAATGTTTCCCATTTGACCTTGTTGTAGTTTTCAGTGTAAATATTACCTTTGCTTTGTTTAGGTTTTAATCATTTTGTATTCATATTTTTCTTTGTTATTCTCAAATGTTTCTGGCTCTCTGTTCCCCCATGCCCAGTCTGTGTTTCTGTTATATAATATTTAAGTCAAGTTTTGCCTTTTCATGCTTACTTTGACCTTACTTTGTCAAATTCAATGTGTGTTTTCTGTTTTATTTTGGTAGTCTCACGCTCTGAGTGTGTTTGTGTCCAGTTTTGCTTCCCTCTTGCTTCTTAGTTGATTCTGTTCAGCTGCGCCTCGTCTTTCCCAGCTGTGTCTTGATGATCTTGTGAGTATTTAAGCCCCTTGTTTTCACTTCTTCCTTGTCGCGATATCTCTCATTCACCAGCAGCCTGTTCTGCCCGCTTGTTTAGTTTCAAGTACCTCCTAGTTTAGTTTTGTATTCTTGCAGTCCAAACCACCAAATACAAAAACTAAGCAAATTTCCTATCCTTGTGCCTGAAATGACATTTTCCAAACACGTATTTGCCAGTTAAGCGACAGGCACACACACATATCTGTACGTGTTGAGTCAGAGAAATGTATTAATATTTAACACCCATGTTATGTTACCCATCTGTGCTCAAAACATGTTTCCGAGCACTTCATCTCATGTTCTGTGAAGACATTTAAGACCCAGGCACCTGCCCTAGGTGAGGAAGGCAGGGATTCGGATGAGCCTTTTAGCCCACGGGTAGTCCTGACAAATGTGCCACCTGTTAACGCTCCAGTTCCTCCTCCTGCACAGGTTCCATCTCCTCCACATGCGTCTACATTATTTAATGCTACTTCATGGATGTTTTATTTACCGTAATGAGAAAATGGATGCGGCCTTCCAAACGCCCAAATAAGTGCTCTAATGGGCAAAAGAATGGGAGCGCTCAAGGCCATTCGATAATCAGTTAGAGAATATTGGTGAGAGGAAGCACAGAATCTCCTCACTTAAATTCAGTTTTTCCACCAATGCCAAGTTATATTATTATAGAGGGCAATTTAAGTGAATCACGCCGTTACTGCTGCTGGCAAACTATCCATATTGTTCAGAGATAAATGGATTACAATCAGACACGCAAGCAGTTTTTCTTGTAGTGCGCTGCTCAATATTTCACGGTTCATGTGTATTTTTAAGGAGATCGTTTCGGACCTCTACAAGCGCCCGATGACCTCGGTCATGACACGGAGGCCTAGAGCACGCATGGGCACTTGAGTGCAACAAATGCTTTCGTAATTGGTCTGTCGATTTGTCTCGCCCAGCTTTCAAGCCTCGCCTTCATATGTAGCACGCAGGAGAAGGACAGCTTGGCACCACCTCCAATCTGAAATCACGTCAGGCATGAAGGGTAAACAACATCTCTCAGAATAGACTTGAGCCATATGTCAGAAAAATCTGTGTGTGTGAATTGCATTGGTATCTAGGAAAAAGAAACAAAGAGAGAGAGATTTGTCTGTGAAAGACGGCGTGTGTGGGTGAGCGTTGTGGAAAAGCCCGAGCTCAAGGAGTCTCTTCCGATCCCACATCTAAAGAAGAGATAACAAGTAACAAGAGAGGAGTCTGATTGTGATTTGCATTGCAGCCGCAGTGTTGCGAAACACAGCGAACACAGTTCTCCGGAGAACAAAACCATACAAGTGAAGTGTTTTCCAGATCATCATTTTAATCTACGACTTGGAGCACAAAGAATAATTGAAATGAGTTCTTTCTCTTTTTATTTTTTTGTCTTCACAAGACTACGGCCATCAGGCGCCGGCATCAGCTTTTTGCTGTATCATTAGCTCCAAAGAAAGCCCCAAGAAAAAAAATCAAGGAATGAGAGAAAAGGGAAAGAATACAGCGCTGGGGGAAAAAAGGAAAAGAAGAAAAAGAAAGGAGCGTATTGAGAGGATATAAGTGCTGATGCATGCCTGGCATTTGGGGAGTAGGGACAGCAAAGTGCATTATTTCAGCCCTTAGGATGATGGAAAGAGAAAACAGATATTTGTCATAGAGCATGAGAGCAGAGGACAGCAGCAAATGACTGCAACATCAGTTACAAGGGGGTCGCCATAGCCTTGTGAAGGGTATAATGGTCCCTGCGCTCCTTTGTCCAATCCGTCTTTTTTCCCCTCCAAGTATCTCGATCGCAAGCTCCATACAACTTTGCTACAGCGGGAAATCATACAGCGGAGAAGGCAAGTCTGGGGAAAAGGTACTATTTGTATTAAGTGCAGCTGCTACACCGACAAGCACGTCGCCTCAATCGTGCTGCTTTACTCCATTAGACACCAATACACCAATCACTGGTGTTCAAAGAGATAGCGCTATATCAAGATAACAGGGGAGCACTCAATTAAAGCTTATCAAAGGTGTTCAAAGGATCCTTAAAACTGACACCTGCAATTTTGGATCACATTTGAATATAGAAGAAAAAACTCTGACTTCATAATCACAGCTTTGTGATGCAAAACACTGAGAGTGGGGGAAAGTATTGATTTAGTACATTTTAATCTTCTCCCGCCTGGATCTCTCAGTGCTCCATGGCTCGTCTCCAGTCGGTGCAGATTCCCCCTTATGAAAATCTGATTATTAACATATAAAGCTCCACAAGGACAGGCCTCTGTTCATATTCACAGCTTTTGAGACCTCTCTGACGTAGGGGTGCAACGATACACAAAATTCACGGTTCGGTTCGATACTTTGGTGTCACGGTTCGATATTTTTTCGATACAAAAAAATGTTCATGCCTTTTTAATTTGTCATTTATTAAAATTATAAATATATATTTTAACTCAAAAGTACAGTTTTTAAATTTAACACTAACCCTTGTGCGCGTTTTTTATTTTGACAGCGAATGCACACCTGCGGACCACTTATGTGCAGCCCTGGTTATTTAGCTCGTCATATTGCAGCCACAGAAATTCTTTTGTCCATGAAACCATAAAGCTGCACTTTCTTTTTGCCTTATAGTCTGATTTGTCATAACTTCTCCGTTTTGTGGTAAGCTTTTCTTTGGCTGTCACTTCTTCACCCTGACCTGTCTTATTTGGCTCAGCAGAACTAAAATATAAATCCTGCTGCTTTTACACACGGACTCACATAAGCTCAGCGATTCTCTGCGCGATCAACCTCTCACATGTTTAAGCTTGCTGCGGGAGATTTCACTTGTCATGTTTGCATAGTAAGCTAACGATTAATAAGACGATGTCAGAGGAATTGGTGCACAAATTATCATCACTCACAGATCAGTGCTGTCATTGCAAAGTGAAAGCAAAAAAACAAGCGCAAATTCAAACGCGATTTCAATATGTCACATATTGACAGTGGCTCACCGATGCCAATGACATAATTACCCAGCTACATTTCTGAAAGAATGCAAAAGCATTGACATATATTTTTCCTACAATAGCCCGACGGGCAGGGCAGAGAGATTTTTGTAGCCCGACTGGAAAGATCGCTAGCTCCGGGACGTCGGGCTAGCGATATTGCGAGCCCTGTATCTGATTGAGGAATCACTCATCTTTGGAAAAGAGAGTTTATTACAGAGAAATGTCTCTTTCCAAAATAAAAGCTATACTATCCGCTTCTTCTGGGCTATATTCTCAGCAGCATAAGGAGAATCACGTGCTAACAGCTGTCTAAATGACTCGGCTAAAGTTAGTAGCATGCTTGTTGTTTTTGTCTTTGCACTAGGATGATGTCGGCGTAAATGTGCAGTCATATTCGTTGTGTTCCCACTAGTGCTTTCAGGTTAATCTCGTTGAAATGACCTTAACGCCACAACACGGCAAATCTCCGTTAACGAGCTACCGCCGATCGCCCCGTGCATGGGGCTAGACGGCCAACACGTTAACGAGCTAACTGCGCTAACACACTAGTTCACACCAATGTAATTAAGCATTGCATGGCACATCCAACATACTGTTTTACTTTAGTCCATGACTCGCTTACCTTCAGGGTCATACGTCACATGAAAACCAAAATAATTCCAAACGCCAGATCTGAATGAGGGTGGGGGAGGTCCATCTTGCAAGGAGAGCTTAACTTCTGTCTTGCTAGCTTGCCCTGCGCTCTTCCTCCTGACGATGCTGTCTGTGTTGAGCGCTCAGTGGATCTGAGCTCGACAGTGCAGCCTAGGCGGAGTAGTCGAACGCAGATTCACTGAGCGCTCAACACAGACAGCATCGTCAGAAGGAAAGTTGATAAAATAAATTACAAATGTTGTATTGTTCGATACATATGCGTACCGAACCGAAAGCACTGTATCGAACGGTTCAATATCGATACGAATATCGTTGCACCCCTACTCTGACGCTCTATCTCCTAACCGTCCCACGCTTTGATTTTGAAACCAGAGGCGATCACACTCTGAGCTTGTTGATTTGTTTTAAACAACTCCTCAAAACACATTTTTATTAGGGTGGGAGGACGATCAAACTACTGATAGTATCGATACCAAATCAATAACTAACATTCAAATTGAGATAACTTTATTCATCCCACAAAAGGGAAATTTGTTTACAGCTTACGTGCACTGCCTATTCACACACTGATCACAAGCATTGTTGCAGGTAAAGGCAGAGACAGTGAGGTCAAGAAAGATAAATAAAAATAAAAAGCGTGGGGCTGCACGGCATCAACGCGTTAGCGCAGTTAGCTCAGTTAGCTCGTCAATGCGTTAGCCTCAGTTAGCTCGTCAATGCGTTAGCGCAGTTAGCTCGTCAATGCGTTAGCGCCGATTTGCCGTGTTAATGCGGCTATGGCGTTAACGTCATTTTAACGAGATTAACGCTGACAGCACTAGAAAATATGTTGTACTATTTGCTGTTATGATGGAGTTGTCAATACACTTGTGATTTTCTTAAATCATGCACAAGCTCAATAAATTCCCACACAATTTGATTTGCCAGTCACAACGTCTCGTGATGAAAGAGGGTAACATTTAAAAGAGTGACCCAGCTGGCAGTGAATGCATACACAATACCTGGTTCCTGTTTTTTTAAGGCGCAATGACATGACAGATATTGCTTTGTATCGAGTATGACAGAATAGCTATATTGTGGTGATCTCGTTAATGTGGGTATCATACTGCAATACCTACATTACTGATAGCTGAGGAAAGCATTATCACATGTAGTAGCATCATAACGTCAGTCTCCCCCCGCCCAAAAAAGTAACCTGGGTAAACGGTTTCTTTTATCAACAGTTCTGCACTTGAGGTGCACTCAACTTTTACTCAACATCCATAAAAGGACTGAAACGTTTTATTCTACCTGCTTCACAGAAAACTGCAGTTTGAATTCATGGCGACTACAATGGATTCAGACCCAGTTTCACGGTAAAAGACAACATTAAAATGTCCACGGAAACTTTTAAAGCCACTCCATAATCCACTTCTCCTTGGTCCATTCATATCCTCAGAATGCTCCAAAACCTCTTTTCTCCCCTTAAAACGCTGCTAAATGCAGGGCTTCCATTTGTTGCATTGTGAGTTTGAGAGTCACAGAAACCCTGGGCTCTCAAGCTGCTTGTCTCCAGTCTTGGTCATTTTAGCTCAAGGTTGATGATCTCACTGTCTTTCAAAACACTAACAAAACAAAACACCTTCGTCAGATCAATGCACATTATCAAACTCTGTGCACGCTTTGGAGGTTATCGTTTGTATTCCTGTTCAGGTGTTTTGTGTTGCACTGACGAACATTTCTGCCATCCCATTTATATTACCTCTCTCTGTAATGCAATGCAATTTAACAGCGTCTTGCAAGTACATCTTGCAAAATGGAATTAACACCTCTATAAAACTGTTTAAAACATTATAACCTTGATAGAGTTTGGAATAATTTCAAGGTGGCTGCTTTAGCTTCTGGAGAACTACTATGTCAGACTGCATTACGTTTAGCCAGATGTATAAATGTATACATCTTTCCTTTTCCCAATCGGCTTGATGTATTAACACTAGCTGCAAATGCCAAAACCTTAGTTTTGTTGCTTTTAGTCCTGCCTGCTGTAATAACTAGTACATATTTCCGCATATTTCCAATAAAAACGGCATAACGTGCGGATGCAAGGATGAAGACCCATCTGGCCTTCACCTGTTAACCTATATCCAGCTGTAGGACACAAGGATCGAAGTGATGAAGCTGCAAGAATCTGCCATTTCTCTTTGCATTGCTATCACTCTAACACTGCACCTCACCAGCAAGTAGTCCCCTCCCTGTGCTCTCCCTCAGGCAAGTCTCCTGCCTGTCCCTGTGCCAGCTCTGCCAAGCGACCCAAAAATGGATCTTAATTTTCTTTTAGAGCCACACATAGAAATCTCAGCAATGTAAGTAGAGAGCCCTACTGGACTTGGTATTAAAAGAGATTCTTGACCCCACTGCTCACAGTTGTACAATTAGCTTCTGAAAACTGCAGCAAGGTCGGTCTTCTTACACGCAGCACAGCGTTAGATGTTAGGAAAAGAACTCAACATCAGATGTAAATAATGAGCCCTTCTGGAACACTCTGGATAAGATAATATCAGTATGATGCACTAAATAAACGAAATACTTCTCTCTACAGTCGGCACACTGTAAAGAGAGAATCTATTATAAAGAGAAGAAGAAAAAGCACTACACATCTATTTACTTACTAGGCTGACAAGGACATCTACCCATTATGCCTTTGCTTTAGAAGATGGTTTGACATGAGTATGCTGTTGCAGAATTAGCTTGACAAGCTATTTTCTGAGAATAAATAAAGCACACACTTCAAAGAAAGAGCTCAGCTCTGCATCATCAGAAGATGTTTGTGTTTTGGTCTTTTATATAGCGCCAAATAACAAGACGAGTCACCTCAAGGTGCCTTTTATCACAAGGTCAAGACGCTACATTATTGGAAAGGAGCCCTATTAATCACACAACGCCCTATGAGCAAGCGCTTTGGCAACAGTGGGAAGGAAAAACTTCCTTTTACCATGGATCAATGCGGAGAAAGGAATGGACTTTGGACTGGAGGGATATGAAGTGAATTTTGTAAATAGAAGGAACAAGAGTGGAGGGGGAGTAGCTGTGTATGTGGATAAAAACCTAAACTACAAGGTGGTAGAAAGTATGACAACTGTAATTGATAATTTACTAGAATGTATAACAATTGAAATTTATAAGGAAAAAGAAAAAAATGTAATAATTAGCTGTATATATAGAACACCTGGCTCTAGTATTCAAGTATTTAATGACTTCATAGAGGAAATATTCTCTAAAACAAATCAAAAAGTTATGTTTATCTGTGGTGATTTTAATATTGACCTGTTGAATCCAAAAAAGCATAAAATGACCGACGAATTCCTAAACACTATGTACAGTTTGAGTTTACATCCTAAAATAACCAGGCCTAGCAGAATTACACCACATTGTGCCACCTTACTTGACAATATTTTCACTAACAATATGGAAAACAACATTGTGAGCGGAATATTAATTAATGACATCAGTGATCACCTACCAGTTTTTGCAGTTTATGACACTAATTATAAGAAAAATCAGCATGAAGAACAACTGAGATACAGACGTGTAAGGACAGAAGAAACTATGACTGCATTTAAGAACGAAAAGCGGTTTAAGGATATGGTTTTTACAGGGTACAGGGAAAAGGTAGAGATTTGATAGGGTGTTCTTGTCTAATATTTTCATGTGTGTGCGCATGCACGGGTTTGTTGGTATGGGTATATATGTATGTGTATATGTATGTATGTATATATATATATATGTAATTGTAGGTTGTGTATCCTTCAGGTGTTAATGGGGTTATTGAAAATGTGTATATGTGCGTATGTGTGTATATACGTAGGTATAGATAGATAGAAACATATATGTGTATATATTTAAAAAAAAAAAAAAAAAAAAAATTACACATAACATATAATGTAATTACAAGGAGGTAATTCTGTAGTCTATTGATACTAGATAGTGGAAAAGGGGTGGGATTAAATAAGCTTATGCTTCTTCCTGCTCCTTTTTGAACATGGACGTTATTTGGAGTTGTGGTTGCTCGTTTTCCTTTTGTTTGCTTTGTTCATTTGTCTCTTTTAATTCTATTTTTTTTTTTTTTTTTTTTAATACTTTTTCAACATGTTCAAAATAAAGATTCAATCAATCAATCAAAGAAACCTCCGGTAGATTTGTGGTGGAGCACGAGATTCACATCTGTCCACATAAACACAAATCTCTCAGGAATGTTTACAGCACCTTGTTTAATCTGTGCCACAATAAATCAAGTCATTTCTAAAACTGTAAACTAGAGAGCAAAGTAGGCACTGAGTGTATCCTTCTAACACAGATGGCTTAAATTGAAATGATCAGCCTAATCAGGGGTTTTGCTGATGGCATCAGTGGGATTGCAGTGCTAGTTTACATCAAGTTTTCTTTTAACAACTTCTTCTGAAAACTTTTTTACGTCCTTGTGATCTGCACGCTGGACAAAACATTTTTTGTTCACCTGTTTAACCTGCATCTGATTTTTGCACCAATTACTCCCTTTATTCACACAAACCTTAAGCTGTCAAACTGATTATAAGTCAGAACGCTATTACTGATATTAAAGCGGTCATTACATGTAATTAGTTAGAGGGAAGTAATACTTCTAAGCTCTCATCTACTCGGATCAACTTGTCAGTCATTTTCAGGCCCTGATTACTCATTCATTAGATATAAATTAAACTGATGAATTAAAAAACAGTAATCGCTGGCGTTTAAATGACTCATTAAGACACGTACAAAGGTGCACGCTATGCGGCATTGCTTATACTTAGCTCGCTGGCTGTCGAAGCAGCCCTGGCACTGAGTAAATCATTAGCATGGGAGTAAGGTTGCTCAGCATGGGTTAAAGTTCACTTTGACTCCCTTTTAACTCAGCTGTTACGCTAGTGCTGTGCCATCCTGCAAATTGTGGTATCAATCTGACATCAATACAGAATAAATGCAGGGTCAGTATGCTGATACCAATACCGATACTTTTTCTTTATAAAAGCAGCTTATGTAGTGGAGAGCAGTGTGCCATGATTTCAGTGGGCTACATACTGAACTTGGAGTATACAAACAAAGTATTGATCAATATAATACCAATAGCAGTGGTGGTATCGATACTATGATATTCGATCTGTCCACCTGTAGGATGAGGACGTTTAGGATGAGGACGGGGCTGTGGCCCCCCCCCACACTCCCTAGCAGATCATTACATGGAGAAACCTTTGGAATGCAAGCATGCTGATCCACACAGGTATGCACACATGGGTATTCACAGACGCGGACTAAAGCTTTCTTGGCTGCTGCCTCAAAGCACACTGTGCGCTGTCTATCTTGCGTGCTGCACAATATCGTTTATTACTTAGTAAATACTGATATCTATGACTAGCTAGTTTATTGTGATGGTGCTTTGTTTTCTCTATTATTATGTTGCTCTTTGTTATTTGCTGTCTCCTCTGTTTGTTTTTGTTTGTTTGTTTTTTTTTTGTTTTTTTTCTCCATACAGGTGACCCAGGAGTTTTTGTTTTTTTTTTTCTCTCTCTTCCCCCCCCTTCTCACCGTCTCTTCTCCCCTTTGGTTTTCTTTCTTTCTCTCCCCCTCTTTCTCTCATTCATTCCCCCTGTCCTATTGATTAAAAAAAAAAAAAAAAAAAAAAATGACAAAGGATGAACTGAAGCTCTGCCATCACGTAATGTCGCATACTGCTGTTTCTGATGTCATTTAAGAAAAAAAAAAAAAAAAAAAAAAAGGATGAGGACGTTTAAGTTCCCTGACACCAAACACTAAACAGCAAGTATTTCATGTTATTTGGTTATTATGTAAAACAAAACCCCCCAAATAGGTATAAACTGTAATCCCTTATATCCTACTCAGCCCTCTTTATTGACATTTTAAATGTAGCCAGCCTCCAGAAGAGTTTATTATTATTTTTTCCCCACTAAGATAATCGCTTCTCTGGGCGCTCTGTTTTATCCGCTGCAGGCAAGACAGGAGGGGGAATAAAAAGGAGAGGAGTGTGTTTGGCTTCCCAGAGTCTGAGCCTGGGCTAGCCTCGGGAGTAGAGAGAGCAAGCTACAAAAAAAGAAAAAGAAAAAAACCCACAGAAGAACACCAGAAAGACAGCATCACAAAACACGTGTCCTGTTAGAGGAAAAACAAACTCTCACCCTCTCAGAACGAAGAAGAAGTAACCTACCTCAAAGTTGCTTGGCTTTCACCCATCAGCACATCTTGGGGCTTACAGATGGATTAAGAGCAGTTTTAACTGGCAGCCCTTATGACTGACGCAGAAAGCCTTTTGCAATCTCTCTCTCTCTCATTCCCCGCCTGTCTCTCATGATCGCTGTCCCCTTTTACCTGGAATCATAAAGTATGCAAATGACCTCCGCTGAGCCTGTCGTAGCGACTGTAGCTACAGCCGGTAAGCGCACAGGTGGTGCACATTGCACAGCGCGCTCCCTTAAAGCCGAGGCCCGCAGCAGAGCGCATATGTCTGCGTCTTGTAGTCCTGTCTCAGTCACCCGGAGAGGCGAGAGAGGGTGAACGGGAGCACTGGCCTTACATTTGGCTTCCCTTGTTGTGGCATTGTGCGCGTTTGTCTCGCGGGGTGCCTCGCAGCAAACTTTCAAATTTGGTCACCTGTTGACTGAGCTGAAATTATTCATGATCTCATTAGTCGGAAACATTCATCTTTATTTTAATAAGTCGAGCTGCGATGAGAGCGGTTTGAGACCAGATGGGATCACGGGGAGAGCATTTATTTACCGAGACAGAGCCAAAGTGAAAACGTTGATGATGTTGTTGATAATCAGCCGAAGGCGTCACATGGGATATGCAGCTATGCGCGTCGACCGTAGGGTTTTACAGCAACCATATAATTAGGTAACAAGGAGACGTAAGAGTTTATTATTGTGTAGATAAAGAGTAATGCCAAAGGTGCACTGGGAGGATATAAATACGGAGATGAGATGGGTGTTTACCGAGAAGGTAGTCAGGAAATAAATATAGAGGTCTCACAGACAAATATAGAGGGTGATATTTTATAACTGATCCGGAAACACCTCAGCAAAACATTTTTTTCTTCCTTGTAGCCCAAAGATATTATATTATATTATATTATATTATATTATATTATATTATATATAGTTCATGTGAAGGCTGCTGTCCAGTAATGTTTTAATGTCAGACAATTGCCAGCTACTACATGATGCCCAGTCAGGTTTTTGAATAACATGGGGTGTAAGATAGATGATATTGGTATCAGATCGATACTAGTGCTAGATGGTCGATACTTTGACCCTGTCCTCTTAGTTCAGCGTGTATCCTACTGAACTGTGTTAAATTAATTGTAATGTTGGGAATGAAAAACTGTACTTTAAACATGCACGATGAAAAATGTCTGAGCCTTTTTGTAATGACTGTCATGTCTATTTTTTTATTGCCTTAAACACAGGCGGAAAACACACATTTGACCCAAGGTACTTCAGAGACAGGCACATTTAGCTAATTATTTTGGAAAGTAAAGCTCACAGTGATTTATTTGTCAAATGTGCTCAGAATCTGAAAAGCTCTCCCCTACATTACAGGTTAAAAGTATCGGCATCAGTATTGGCATTACTGCCCCTGTGTTTCCTTGGTATGGAGTATGACACGGCACTACTGCAAGAGAGTGAGAGCATTTACAGGAACAGGCCCCTAGCCGACAGCCTCTCAGTTTAGGATTCACTCACCGCTGAGGTGATAATTCAACAGCTTTGACCCTAAAGCCAAATCTGATTCCAAAAAAGTAAAAATAAAGAAGTAGGAACTGTGCTCCTTTCTGTGTTCGCAATGTTAGCCCATCTGACTGATTTGTGATTTTTGAAATGTCTGTCTGTGCATCTGCTGTTTGCATATTTTAATAACCTAGTTTATGGCTATGTGCAAAAGTTAAAATACCCACATTTCCTTAGGTTTTGCTAGGAACATGAGAAACAGATGGAGAAATCTAAAGGCACATGTGCAAACAGAGATGGAAGTACAGTATATAAAACAAAAGAAAGTTTGTACGACTCTAACAAGCTTGAAAGTCATCGCCTAGGAACTCTCTTAGTCAGCTTTGGATGTTGGCTGTTTTTTGTTGACTTCTCTGTCAAGACGATCCCACACTGCTTTAATAATGTTGAGGTCCGGGCTCTTAAAAGGTCAGTCCATGACTGATAGTTGTCATGGTTAATGGTGAACGAGGACGCCCAGAGCAGAGTCGTGAGCTGGCTAGGATCAAAATACAGATGAACATTAATCGTAGGCGTAACAGGCAACTAAATAACAAGTC